>NC_087212.1:71709974-71749974 GCF_015104395.2 Macrobrachium nipponense | reverse complement strand
GCTATTAAAGTTTCCAACTCTGCCCCTGATAATAACCAATACCATTACTTTCCTGTAATTAATGTAGCTCCAAATGTCCAAGCACAATCTGAGTCAAATGTCATTTCATCTTGCATTTCATCATTTCAACCCTAAGATTACTTATTACTATATTACTGGGAAAAAAGGTTGATTAAAGCTTTGCAAGTATCTATGATGATTTGGTCAATGGAATGTGTAGATATAGCAAAATCAAATTTCAGCTTCTCTCTTATCTGTGCCGAGTTTCATCATTAATGGTGTCACCATGTCCAATAAATTCATCAAAGATATAACTGTCCATCCTCATATAATTTTTAAAATCACTTGGCGCACTGAAATAAGTTCGTTGCGTAAACTTTCCTGGCTAAATAAGTTCCTTTATTTATACAACAGTTTCACCCAAAGCTGCATTTTCTTTTTCTTGGGCCATCACAAAATAACAATGCTACAGATACGCAGGCCATACCTGCGTCAGAGAGGATGTTTTCCCTGCAACTACCAGGCGAGAAGTGAAGGTATTGACAATGTTATTGGGCTGTGTGGGGCCAACTATATAATATTGAACCAATCTTATTAACGTCAAAATATTGACCGTATGTAGAGGCCTTTAGTGACCTACACAAAAGTTACCATTAAATTAGAAAAATACTGAAACTATACGTTCGTTGTTCTCAAATGCCCGTGGAGAAATAATTTTTACACCTAGCCTTCATTTTGGGTAAAAAATAATAGGCATCCAATCGTCCAAATCTACACAAAAAGTGGACTATTTAGCTTCGTACAGAGAAGCGATACTACCATTATAAAGAATAACTCATGAGAAAAGAGACGATACCTATTAACCACTTAAAAATTCTTTATGCAATGGGTAATTCTATATGTAATACTACAAGGATTTAAGAGAAATTTACGTTTTAGAGAGCAATACGGAGATCTGATATTAATAACCATCAATTAGAGAAATATATTTTTTAAAGGTTTGATGAACTAAATTTCCCTAAACTTAATTCTGGACGTAACTGTCTAATCATTATGGTGGCTGAAGTTTAGTTGTTGCAATACTTTCTGAACGATGTTATCTAGTATTTCCGCCAAGACTGGCTGTATCTCCCTGGATCCAGAGTTCTTCTCTGGATCCTGGTAACTCCACGAGTTCTAGAGTGCATACAGACCGGTTCAGGATACTTGATACACTCAATCTGTCAAAACTTCAAGCAATAATCACTTGAAATACAGATATGAATGTGTGAAGATGACGCCATTTCAAAATGTTAAAAGAATGACAAATAGTCTAGCTAAAGCTGTAATAAATAAAGTTGCGTATTATACGCCTATCTGCGAGAAATTTCAGTAACCCCTACTAACCGCAAGTTGTATAGGCGTTGGAAATGAAATACATTGCACAAAACTGGTGCAAGAAGAGCAAGAGTCTGTCTTTGTTACCGTAAAGAAATCTGTTAAATAAATTAATACGGCCCTCTATGGAATATGTTAAAAATTACGTGGAATCTAAATCTTCTACTGATAAAATCCTTCAGTTTGTTTATAAAACGCTCTACTTTCTATAATATATCGAAGGCGATCTCCTGAGGTAGGTCAATGATAAACAAAAATGATTGCGGATTCAAAAGGCAGAACCTGTCATATGCTGCACTGCTTCTCACAACGAGGCCTCGCGTAGCTGTCAGAAGACTTCAATTACACGTTTACTGCAAGACGCTGTTATTCCGTGGTGTGCCGTTCATCCCCGTACCCTTCAATCATCGTCACTCTCTGCATCACATTTTCACCTTTTATTTTCCTTTGGTCGCCTTTCTCATCTCTTACAGATGTAAAAGTGTGAGCAATGAAAAACCTGCAGTACATATAAGTGCTAAATGGTAAGCTACAAGAAAAAAAGACAAACTAAAAATGCTCTGCGTGCCCCCTTGACAAGCGCGAGCGTGGGCGACGTAATACAGCCCACATGAAAGATACTATGCACTAACAAAAGCGCATATACATAGTAAAAATACATACGAATAATTTTTTGCGCCTGCGTGTGAGCCATCGCACGATGAGCACAAGAAGAGGCAATTTCCTCATTGCCGAGAGTGTTGCACATAGCAAACGTGAAGAATTGGGCAAACACTCTAAAGTTTCAATGGCCTCTAGCACACTTCGCAATCTCCTTCCGCGAGAACCTTTCTCCGGCCTTCCTTCCTCCGCCGTGATTTATCCCAATGTTTATATTCTCAGTTTTATGTTCGACGTCGGGAGATGTTTACCATCGCTTTTACGGTCGCAGGAATCATTGCATTTTCAGATTGGCCCATCAATCCCGCGGACGATACGCACACGCCAAGAAGATTATGAGGAAACCAAAATCTATTTGGTCATATGAAAGAAAGGATACAACAGACTTTGATCTATCGGTGAATAAACAATCCCTTAGCTTACAGATGATCATCCGAGAGTTCCCCTCATTGATTCACTGCCGGGTTTTCCCTTGATTAAATGTAGTAATCATCAAGCACCGTCACTGAAATATAATACCACACGTACTTAATAAATTCAACTAATATTAATTATGCGGCATCCAGTCATTCGTTCTAGCGAAGTGATCAAAACAAGTGATTTAGGAAAATGTGAAAATGACATATGCAATAGCAGCCAGATTCATTATCCGATATGAATGAATCTCATACAGAAAGGATACCCAAGTATCCATCCCAGATGTAACTGCCAAACAGAAAAAAATGACTAATATTCTAAATGCTTCCAGGTATTATAATTCTGTAAAATAGGAATTTCTACCGATTACAACTTAAACTACTTTTATCAGAATATCATTTAATGCCTGTTAAGTAAAGATTTGAAATTCTCCCATATAGAACAGAATAGAAGATAGAATTTAGGCCAAAGGTGAATTACTGCAACGGAAATTGATAGTAAACAGGTTTGAAAGGTGTACAAGGAAGAACAAGTCTTCCACATGCCAACATCCTTAACCCATTTTAGAACAACTTCCATAGCCTATTCGTGGCCTTGTTAGAACCGTTTCCATAGCCTATTCGTGGCCTTGTTACAACTGTTTCCATAGGCTATCCGTAGCCTTGTCAGAGCTGTTTCCATAGCCTGTCTAAGCCCTTCTTGGAACTGTTTCCATAGGCTATCCATGATCTTATTAGAAATGCTCCCATGACTTCTCCTTGGCCTTGTTAGAACTGCTTCAACATGGCCTTATTAGAAATGCTTCCATACGCTATCTATGTTCTTGTTAGAACTACTTACAAAACTTATCCACGGCCTTGTTAGAACTCTGTTCCACTTACAATTCACAGCATTGTTAGGACTGTTTCTATATCCTAAGTTTACTTCTGTATTCTACCTCCCACAACTCATTTGAGGTGTGTTGACACATAAGCTGTCCTGAAACTTCTGGAATATTTCACCAGGTCTAGGGAAATCTCTCTCTCTCTCTCTCTCTCTCTCTCTCAAACGCACACAAGCGCACGCGCAAGCAAACACACACTAAACCAAAATAAAAAGCAACAATCAGAAATACACTCACAAAATTGTGCACGAACTGCATCTTAGTTTGCGAACTTTCAAATTTACTGACTGACGTAAGTGAATGCATATGTCATTTAAAAATATGTATTTAACTAAACTCCACTCTACTTATAAGCTCTCAACTTATACAAACAAGCAGATAGAATATAGAAGTTAGGCAAGGGCCAAGCGCTGGAACCTATGAGGTCATTCAGCGCTGAAAGGGAAACTGGCAGTAAGAAGGTGTGAAAGATTTAACAAGAGGAAAACCCGTAGTTGCATTATGAAGCAATTTTTATGATAGGGTGCAAAGTAAGATGGAAGAAAGATAATATGAACAGAGGTACAGTAAAAGAAATGAAGGAGCTTGCAGCTAGGGGCCGAAGGCATACTGCAAAGACCCTTAAGTAATGCCTACAGTGCACACAAACAAACAAGCAGAGATCACCTCTTAAACGTGTACTGTTATTGCCATCAACTGCAAAAACGTTTCTTCAACGTTCATTTCTTCTCGATATCATTGGTAAGTACAGAACATAGGAAAAACAGACCTAATTAAAGAATTCTTGGCAATAAATACCAGCCTCTGCAATATGAAGTTGTAATCAGGTGTTGATAAACTTTCCCCTTTTCCGCTCTGTAGAAGCACCACACACGACTACCCCTGTTGAATAACTTAATCACAAAAATATAGAAAACGTGATGCTATGTATAAATAAAGGTAATGCCTCGGAGGAAAATGAAAGACGAGAACTGCCGAGATCTTTCGGTCTTAACGACCCTTTACTATAGACTCTGCAGTTCTCGTTTTTCATTTTCCTCCGTGGCATACCTTTATTTACTACCCCTGTTTATTATGTTTTACTATTACTTTTCAGATCCCTCTCACTGAACGCACAGTCTCTATCGTAACCTCTTCAATTATTATGAATGACCACTAAATAACAATGACAGATATCTCGTCTTCGTAGTCCACATGTTAATAATTTACTATACTTGAATGCTGTATTGTAATTCATGATAATACTTTATTATAATTCAGGTTAATGCTACTCTTCTGTTGACACCAATTTTCAACGTTGGGTCACCCAGTATTGCCACATTTCCACACCACCGACTTCCACTCTCGCCTAAATTTTAAATTAATTCAACCATCGGTAAAATCTAACGTATATAAAACGATATATGCCTTCTTTCACAGTCTGAAGGTCATTTCCTATAAATTTCCTTATCAAGACAATCCCAATCACTTTTTATGCTTATTAAAAAAATTTTAAGTAGACTTAAATAACCTTAACTAGATGGAAACCTACAAGTGTCGCCTGTCAGTCTGCATCCGATGTGTCAATCAAGGCATCGCTGTATCGACTTCTGCTGCGTCATGGTTCGGCATGAAGAACCATTCTTTGATGGCTCTTTATTCAGTCATTCTATATTTTTAGATGAAAATTTCCTCGTTTATTTCATTTTTCCACCGTTTCTTCCTCATACATGACATGTGATTGACCCAGAGCTCAGTCTGTAGCAGTGTCTGTCATCTGTGAAATATGAGAATCTGTGCAAAATCTCTGGAGAAATCCGGAATCGGTCTTCGGAATCATCCTGACCAAAATTCTTCCACCTCCTTTGCTCTTTTTTTTCTTTTTTTTCAAGTTAAGAGGGCATTATGGCTATTACAATTACATATGCATCTGGTAAAAATGACCAGTAGATTCTACATATATATTTCAGCCTAAAAAGCAATAAAACCGTTTGTCCACTTGACTACGACGGTGAAGATGGGTCTATTCCAACTCTAATAAATATATCTGAAAACGACAGTTATATGTATGTCCGAGAGGGAATAGACTTTTAACCTTCCCGTGGTCACGTCTGCAAGGTGACCTTGTCATGATTATGGTAACGCGGGTTCGTTTCTCGCTACTGGACATCATGATTTCTTCATATTTCTTTGAAGTTGGAAGTCAAGGCTTTGTAGTGACAAGCGTATGCAAAAGAGCAAAGAATTAGAGAAGTTAAGAGGGCATTGTGGCTATAACAATTACACACACACATACACACACACACACACACACACACATATATATAATATATATTATATATATATATATAGATATATATATATATATATTATATAGATATATATTATATATATATATATTTATAAGACAAATTCTACCACCTGTTTCCGTTGGGGGAAACAAAAACATGTGGAATGTGATTTTTCTCATTTTCCTATCACATCAACATCAATCAATTGTGGTGAAAATCCAAAAACTTGCGGATTTCACATATCGAAGGCAACATTCAACTTGACTTCATCACAAACGTATCATTTCGCTGGTTCGGAGTCGAGAAGATCTGGCCAGGTTCCTCAGCCCTCTCCCTAATGCCATGTATAATTACTGCATGTACCTATGGAGTACTAATTTACTGTTATCTATTCTCAACATGTCTGATGGGGAGTTAGGGTTGTTTTTCTCTTTCAATTATCTGGAAAAATCGGCATGCAAGAAAGTCATGGTCTTCGTTTCCGATATCGATTACGACAGACAAACAGCGAGTTTGCCAATAATTTTCCATCACTGATTTTTAGTCTCGAATTAAGTAGCTGGTACAAGATACGCCGGGTCCTCTGCCCAAAAATCATATCTTCTCCGTTAAGTTTCTTCCGCAGGCGAATGAAGTAAGAGAAGAAATTTTGATATTACTAAAATCTACTAAATTTTCAAAAGGTTAGCCACATAATACAAATGGAAAATAAATTTAAGAGGAGGAAATTTAAATTTCTTTTATTCCCACAGGTAAACACACAACAATTACCATGATAAACATTTGCTAGACCAATGAAAACGGTTTCAACAGTCAACATAAACAACGAAATGTGCAGACTCATTAGTCATTAAAAGCCCTACGAAACAATTAAAAAATTCTTCGAAGCTTCTTCGGCACAACTGAGTTTGCTGTACAGCGCATAATAATGTATAAAACTCTCAGCCACAACCCATGAAACTCAGCCGCGTCCCATGAAACTCTCAGCCACGGCCCGGTGGTGGCCTATGTTGTTGGCACCAATAGTAATGCCAGATGCACGATCATGGCTAACTCTAACCTTAAATAAAATAAAAACTACTCAGGCTAGAGGGCTGCATATTGGTGTGTTTGATGATTGGAGGGTGGATGATCAACATAGCAATTTGCAGCCCTCTAGCCTCAGTAGTGTATGAGATCTGAGGGCGGACAGACAAATAGTTATCTCATTCGTTTTCTTTTACTGAAAATTAAAAGGGAGAATCAGCAGAGGTATCTAGTGTTAATAATAACTATTCTGATATCAAAATTATGCAAACATTTTGTTATTTTACTGAACCCTATTGATCGCGGTTTAACTTTTTATGAGTCACAAAAATAATTTAAATCACCCAAATGATCTCACAGAATCTTCCAGGGTTTTGTTATTCTGGGAGCTTGTACAGATATACATAAGAGTCTGCAAGACAGCATATGAAAATTGTTGTATACAAGAGCGCGGCAACGCAGTGGGTATCGAAGTGTGAAAATGACACCACCAAAAAACACCTGTTTCAGACTAAGAAGTTTTCTATCAATAGTTCAATGATTTTCATTTACTCCCTTTGTTTCAATTCCCATTTAATCCTCATATATACCAGAGAGAAGGAGGGTTACAATCAAATCACAGCTAGCCAGTAGAGGATACAAAGAGAGAAGTTTAAGTATATCTTAGTTTTACCAGACCACTAAGCTGATTAACAGCTCTCCTAGGGCTGGTCCGAAGGATTAGATATTTTTACGTGATTAGGAACCAATTGGTTACTTAGCAACGAGACCTACAGCTTATTGTGGGATCCGACCCACATCGAGAAATTAATTTCTATCACCAGAAATAAATACCTCTGATTATTTGCTGGCAGAGCAGGGGAATTGAACCCGGACCCTGAGATCGGTAGTCGAGGACGTTGCAAAGAGAGCGCAAAATACTTTTCTAATTACAATATCTTAAAATAACGCGAATAATAGAGGGGAGAGAACTATGATCTAGAATTGTTGTTAGCCGAAGTTTCCTTATCGTTACGAGGAATAACTACAGAATATGTGAAATCTAACATAAGGTACGAATACAACTTGGCATTAGTACAGACATCTTTGCCAAGTTATGACATCTTATAAAAAGGCAGTATGCCGACAGCCTAAAATACCTACGTAGTACAGCTCACTGTACCAGGCACTTCGCGACATTAGCCTTTAATTTAATGACGAATTTACTGTTTACACTCAATCTGACTTTTCAATAGGAAATTTATTAGTGTGTTTGTTCAATGCTGGTAATAAAAAGCGTATAGCTGCTTCCTACAATCATAAATCATTATAAAGCACATCGCATCAAGAACCATGCAAACTATATACATTATTAAACTGAATATAGAAGTAACAGAACAAAAATAAAGCAAAAATTCATTTAAACATATTTCTGTTCGCTTAATATGCCTACATTTCGCGTACTGTGCCTTAAAGTCGCTTTTCAGCGAGAGGCTAATTTACTGGACACCCCCTCCCATCCTGTGAGAGGTCGCATCAGTGAAAGATACCTATAGCACAGCACACCCAAAAGGGCTGAGTCACATAGTGGAACAAACCATGTCATTAGTATTGGGCTTTAAAATTGAAGTTAAGTACAATTCGAGCTAAACATTATATATATATATATATATATATATATATATATATATATATATATATATATATATACATATATATATACATATATATATGTGTGTGTGTGTGTGTGTATTTATGTATGTATCACATTTACATTTATATAAAAAAATAGACACAAGAAAAGGAGTGATACCATGGTGAAAACGTCTCCTAGAAGGAGGAGCATCTGAGTACTGTTGTTAAGGAAAATGATGATGCAGTCAACACATTTATTTGCAAGGAATCCATTTTAGCGGTTGAATTTAATTAATACCATTAGAAAACTACATATGCATATGAAGTCGTTTCGACCAATAGTACCAAAACTGCATAACACATAAACGAACATTACTTTAAAAACCTTAGAGAGAGAGAGAGAGAGAGAGAGGAGAGAGAGAGAGAGAGAGAGAGAGAGAGAGAGAGAGAGAGAGAGAGAAATTTCATTAATTCATATTTTCATAACATCAAATGTTTCGTGTTTCTCCAAATTTTTTTTTATCCACTCAGCAGATTGCATTTTTGAAACTTCCATAATTAATATGGCCCAACTTTTGAAACAAAACTTCTCTGTAAGACATTTTAATCTTAAAACAAGTTTTGAAATTTTAGCCTTGCCTTATTCATTTCACATTCCAGCCGTTTAAAAAAACGCGTAAAATGTTAATTTTGTTTATATAATATATATATATATATATATATATATATATATATATATATTATATATATATATAATGTACGTATTATTATATTACCTACGACGTGGGTCAAACCCAAATACAGAGGACACTACTCGATAACCGTCCCAAGAAGAACGATTTGGAATTTTCGTTGTTAAACCCACTGACTTCTCTTGATATGAGCAGTGCCTCATGCATCTGGTAAACGATCAACTGTGGTGGGTGGTAAAAAGAACTTGAAGAATGATACCTCCTGCCGTCACATTCTTTGCTATCGAATATATATATATATATATATATATATATATATATATATATATATATATATATATATATAATACGTATAACATTAACATAGCATCGTCATATCTGACGGTATACGCCATATAATATACAGTTCATGTAATGTTCTTTCCGTTCGTAAATATTTGAGAGATTTGCAGGTGTGTTCTCTGATCCTACTTCACGACAATACTTAAACATTTTAACACAATTCCCGAATAGTCTCTGTTGTATTTGAACAGCTGCTTTCCTGACTCGACGTCACTTGAACAAAGCCTTTTACTGCTTGCTGTCAGCATAAACCTAGAGGGGCGCCGGTGTAATGCTTTGAGAGGGATAGCCGGGGGGGGGGGGGGGGAGGGGGGAAAAAGAGGGGGGGGGGTTGTTCAGGAGGATTTGAGCTCCTCTAAAGGCCTTGGCGACTTCCGAACTCCTCAACTTGACCTCACCTTAAACCTTTGATCGATCAAGAAGTATCGCTTACACGTGTCAGCTCTAATTTAAAAACAATGTGGCCATTAACTTTATTTCTTATGGAAGAACGATATTATAAGGCAATATAATATCTTGACGTCGTCCAGTCCATAAGCATACACAAGGGTACTTTGGTCCGAGTGCGTGGCGTTACGTAACGCACCTAGGGTAGGCACTTCCTGTCTAGAGTCTCTCTTAAACTTTGCTGCCAACTATTATGAAACCCTTTTCTTTTTCAAATCCAATTTCATACATGTTGTTGAGTCTGTGAAAAGAATGCTTAGATTATTGATTCCCACAGTCATGGCTGGATAAATATGATCTCTTATGCATTTGTATCACTTGTCAACTGTGGGCAATGAGTTAGGCCTAAATATGTTTTTTAGGATATAGATCGTTACTGCTTTGCTCAGAGCATGGTGTGTCGAGGTTGGCAATGCTGACACTCCCTGCTACTCCCACTGGTTACCGTAACTGCCTTGTAGGAGGGGGTAGTTCCGCCAGCGCATTTCACATGGTGCACTGTAGGCACTGTTAACGTGTTTGCAGCGTCCCTTCGACTCTAAGCTGCATCCACTTTTCTGACTTTTACTACGCCTTCATTCACTTCCTTTCTTCAATCTTGCTGTCCAACCTCTCTGACTATGTACTTCTCAGTGCAACTGTGTGGGTTTCTCTCCGTTCCACGTACTTCATCTCCTTTATTTTCTGGATTTCTCTCCTGCTGTCCAACCACCCCAACTCCACAATTCACTGACTTGAGCCCTGAGTGACTTTAAGTGCCAAAGTGCTCGGTTTGACAATCTAAATGTCATTAATCATATCAAATTAACAACAAAAAATATTCCACCTCTATACACTAGCAGGGCAAGAGTTGAGTACACTCGCACTGACGTGAACTGTATACGAGTATATATGTAAATGAGACTGTTGTCTCGCTCGAAATTCTTCCTTATTCATAGCATATGAGCAAGTGTATTGGTTTCCTCGCCAATTTTTTCTATTACTGGCTTCTAACCTGATGCCTGCGGTGGGCAATGGATACGGTGTACATTTTTTACCTGTGACAAAATTATCAGTGAAGCGCTACTGTATAAAGCTTGGAGGAATAATGGGCAAACTGGAAACGTCAGTTAAGATATGTAGAAAGAAAAAGATTAAGAAGTTGAATCATACGGCAGTGCTAGCGCGCGCGCTCTCTTAATCTCTCCACTTATCCTTTACCTTACTCTGTAAAATTTATTAGTAGCGATGAAGTACGTACATAAATTATTAAGATCCCCTTCTCGCAGCACTAGGGGTCACGGCATGATGACAGAGCAATTAAAAATTCCATGGCATTGCTGTCGCTAAACCAATCAAGACAAAGCCAAAAGAAAGTGGTAAACTGATAACTCCATTCAAAAGCAAACTCCCGAAGGATGGGGTTAGTGGGAGGGGAGAAGAACCTTAGACTTAACGCGCTGTGAGCAAATGAAATTAGGGTTTTAACAGACACAGATGACTCAACGCCTTCGAGGCGGAAAAAAAAAAGAATCAACGAAGATGAATAAAACGTCGGCAGGGAGTGTTTCCCCATCTGTTGTTGTATGTTATGTTCCTAGTCCCACTCGCCAGGGATCTACATACGCGTTATTGGGACGACTGCCGGTTTCAGCAGACAGGTGGAGGATGTTACAGGTCTTGATGACAATATGTCATCCAAGTACTTCTAAATAACAGCATGGAACTTACTCCGCAGCAGTTTTTGTTTCATATCAAGCCAAGAGGTTACTTTCATCGTGTAAGGTGAAGATTTACATGGAGATGAATCACTCTTGTTGATTAGACCTTTTCAAGCATCATGAATATCTGAAGCACAGGACTGATATTTAAAATCTGCAATCATAAGTTTTACAGACACGCTAATTTTACAACACATTTGCCGAGTGGGTGGCGTGTCTGCACAAGAGTATCTAAGGGGAAAAAATGAATATCTAGAAGAACGAATTTGGTTTTTATTTACGTTCACAGAACTTTCAGACAAAGGCATTTTCCTTCGTTTAGGACTAGAGCTCCCCCCAACCCCCAACCCCCCCTTTTTTTTTTTAGCTCCGTACCGAAATAAGGCTTTCGGGTCACGTCACTCTGACGTCTACTTAGTGAGAAAAAAGGTTAGGAAGACACCACCTCTTTCCCTGCTAACAACGAAAAATGAAAGGACATCCGTCATTCAGCACAGATCGCATTAAGGATAGCTAACGACGATCGAAGAAACGAATTCTATTTTTCACGATCACTAAAAGAAATAATAATCGGCCGACTTTCATCTCTATCGTATCGAAAACTGTCTTACAGAAAGCATTTAAGGACAAACATTTACTAATCATTTCACAAATGACTTCCTTCCTTCCAGTCCTCCATGAACTGCGAAAAGAATTGGCAAAATTTCAATTCTACCGAGAATTCACGATGTCCACAAATGAAGCTGTTGATTTTTTTTTTGTTACCTTACAATTTTTGTTGGACTGTGTAGCAATAACTTTGGTCACCGCCGCATAACCCACCATTGAAGAAACAGGACGCTCACATATTACAAAGAAAGACAAACGAATTATAGAGTCTAAACAAACATAAAATTGACTGATATGTTCACGAGCTCCTTAGCTTGATGGGATAATAATCTCTATGTAATCTGCATGTTTGAGGAAAATTTTCATTAACTGGTATGTGGCCGCACATAGCGGATGCTTTTGCAAGCAACCTATTTACTCCGCACTTGCAATAAAACAGTCTTCAATGGTTACACTGAATTTTCAACTATGATGGGAAAAGTGTAGACACAACATCTATCACTCCTATCTTTTACTCTCTCACTCTCCCACAATGTACCTCACACAGTGCACTGAGCATTTCTTAAAGTTGTTTGCGTCGTCTCCAAGGCCGCTAGCTGCAACCCCTTTCATTCCTTTTACTATAACTCCATTCATATTCCCTTTCTTTTATCTCACTTTCCATCCTCTCCCCTAACAATTGTTTCTACATTATTTTCAGCTCCGAACGACCTCGTAGGTCCTCTTGGCCTTTTGCCTAAGTTTTATATTACAATTCCAGTATGAAAAAAAATTCACTACTGGGGTTAAAGGAGACATGCTGAATTTTATTTAGGAAAGGAGCCTATACCGTTCTTTTTTTTTTTCTTTTAACCAAGCTCACTTGTGTAATATGAAACGAATCAGAAGACAAGCAAAAGGCAAAACACAAAAGGGAAATGAATGCTCGATCATTACTAAACCAAGGTTTATCCTTCTTATACTTACAACGGATCCATATTATGTTACCTAATGAACAGATCTAACGGAGTTCAAGGACCGTGATTTACGTGACCTGGCAGAATTTTCTAGTAATATACAGCTGGAATGACCTCTTTCAGCTAAAAGTGGAAGGAAAATCAATTCAACAACTATCATTTAGCATCGCACTGCATCAAAACAAAATGTAATGTTGTAAATAATCTGTCAAGTTTTTACTTTCATGTTGGAACCGTTAAAGTTGATAGATCATAGATGATCTGTATCCTAAAAGCTTTACGTCAAAAGCCATTTGTTTGGAATCACTGTAAAATGACTAATATAGATCAATGGGTAAATATGAAAATGCTATTGATGTATAAAGCTGAAAAAATAGGTACCTTTTGTTCTGATCCTGTTTAGAATGTGTATTGACACCAGGTACCTAAATATGCAAGTACCTTTGGACGGCTAAACTGATCAACATTTCGGAAATTCTTTGGAAAGGACAATGATTGTATACCCTTCAATAAACCAAGAATAGTTACTTGATGACGATGCTTCAAATAGAGCAAATCTATGTCAGGCGTTAGCAAACGAGAGGGCGATGGCCTGAGTGTCGCAAGAGGTCAGCTCCAAGTACGGCGAACATCATACAATACATCAAACGACTCTACAATCACTATGGACGTCATCAAGCAAATTAGCATATCCATTTGGCATACGATTATACCAGTATCAAGAGGAGTGGCTCTTGGCTGGACGAAGGCGACTCTAAACAATAAGTTTATGAAACGTAAACCACCGTTGTTACAAACAGACAAAATTCTATAGATACATCGAGCATCATCATCAAAAATATGCCGAAAAATACGCATACTTATATGACTTTGTGAAAGTGGGCGCAGCCATCCTGGGTGGAAAACGGTTGTGTATCCGAAAGAATAACAGAGAACCAGAAGATTAACACCATCTCTGTGCTTTGATATATATATATATATAATATATATATATGATATATATATATATTATCTATATATATATATATATATATATTATACAAAAAACACTTACGTATGTATATATACTTTTGGTTTGTATTCAGTAAACGTAGATTCGGTTGGCCGAGAGATTGTATTTTGTGTGTGTGTGTGGTTATATATATATATATATATATATATATATATATATATAATATATATATATATATATATATATATATATATATATATATATATATATATATATATATATATATATATATATATATATATATATATATATATTAACCACACACACAAACTACAATCTCTCGGGCGCAACCGAATCTACGTTTACTGAATACAAAACCAAAAGTATATATACATACGTATAATATGTTTTTTGTATTTGTATGTAAGAACCTACTGGCTACTTTACGAGAAATATATTTATTTGTAATGGCTATATATACACATATAATAATTATATATATTACTGTAACATGTGTAAGTGTGTGAGCTGATCTTACAAGGGCTTCAAATGTGAAGGACTTAAGCACTGAGCCTGCACTGACGATCAGTGTGTACAGCAATACATATTATCATCACTCTGTGACGTACTTCCAGTATGAACGCACTTTTAACATTTGACAAGAAGAAAATTTAGCGTGAATTGGCAACAGCAGTATCCATTAAGTATACAAATGGAACAGTGTTATCTATTACATCAAATAAATTGATCTCTCCATTGATCCTGTGAGGATTTCATCTAAAAAGAACACAAAAAGTTTTCCTGGTGAAAGACTTGAAATGGCTGTGAATTTAATCACTAGGGACCGGTTCGTGCTCCGATCTTATGGAGTTTATGATAACAACATCCTACGGACTTAGCCGTTGTTACTGAAGTTAAGGTTGAGGAAGCAAGGTTGGGTTTTACAAATTCATTACAAAAAAAAACTCATTACAACGCAGTAACAATTCCCGCACATCAACTATTGGGTAGCGACACACAAAAGGCAAGGAACGAACGAACATGGTTATCATTCAATATTGAAAATTTTAGTGCCATGTGGTCGCTTACAGAACAGAGTGCCTGAAGGGACCGATTAATATGATTCTACAAAAAAAAAAGCCTCAAAATGCACATATTGGAGTATTCTACCACCCTCGACAACACACTGATCACAATACAGTTACAAAATACCAACATTAAAAAGGATGCAAATCGATAAAGATTGACTTATATATCTCACTGCAATGACCTTCTGAAACAGAGGAGAGATTCGTGATCCGCCTTACCTGATTCGCGCCCTGGAAAAGAATGCCGCTTGATGCCGGTTCCAGCGGCCCCGGTCACAGCTTGGTGACGCCAACCAGTGGAACTACTTAATGACGCCTAACTTTTTATAGAAGGAATTAATCTCTAATAATTTATACAATTATTAAGATTTAGTTCAAGCTTCACCTGACGATATTCAAATTGGAACATTCCCAGTGGTTTTCCTACATGTCGGCGATTTCGCCTACAGCGACTCTCTTCTTTGTAAATCACACACATCGGTTATTTTTCAATAAAAAATGATGAAAATGCAATTTTTCTATGAGGGAATGACTACACTACTCCTCTGTTCAGTTTCGTCCTGTTTCACTCTGGCATTTGCATAAGGAAATTTACGCCAATACGTATATAACTGCTTGCATCAGTCCCTCGACTCTTCTTGCTAATCTAACCTGACGTTGCGGCATGTTAGTCGCTAAAAGGGGGATCCGACCCTTTTTCGCGACGTATCTAAAAACATTAGAAGCTATCATAAGACAAAATTAACCTTAAATGAAACTGAAATAAATTCAGTTCAAACAAATACATGCAAGAGTTTAGTGCTACGGATTGGGGAAGGTAAAGACAAATTGCGATTCCAAGAAAAAAAAATCCATATTGTACCAACTCTGAGCAGCCAGATCTTTCTTCTAAACACTATCTGTCACTGTATGGAGGTCAAGGGTCAACATCACTGTGGAAGTCTTGAGTCTTAACAGACTATTTCTCAGTACCATTCTCCGTCCCGAACCGACAACCTGTTTTCTTATAAGAGGCGAGTTGACGATGACCAAATGTCTAACTGTTAACACGTTTAACTCATAGGGTCGGAATGGAAATGAGCAGCCATGTCTTACTCGTCTTTTCCACGTGGAAGAGATAAGATGAATCCGTCAAGATAATTGGGAGAAAACACAGTCGGGACGGCCTTTCCGACTTCCGGGATTGGAAAAGGCAGCAACTCTCGTGGCTTCTGCCGTTAATTAAATCATCCGCTGTCGACGCTGCCTACTCCTTCTTCCACCCCATGGGATCTACTGCAACAGATATTGCAGGATTTGTGTCTCTTCCAAAATGGGTTATCATCAAATTTTCCTTCTTACTCTCATTTTCCCTGATTAACAGCCAAATCATTCTTGTCGAGTCACATATCACTTTTCAAAGAAAAGAGTACGAAAGCACAAACATTGCTGTGGAGAGAGAGAGAGAGAGAGAGAGAGAGAGAGAGAGAGAGAGAGAGAGAGAGAGAGAGAGAGCTAAATTCTTATACTTTTTTTTTTACCAATAAAACGTTTGAGTGCATGTAGTATATATGTTATTATGTACCGTTTTCACAAGCTGCGTGATACACAGATCGGCAACGATCCCTTTGCCTCTACTTCCCGATTCCGCCGAAATGTTTCGAAGCGGTCGAACGACTAGACAAAACGTTTCACACTAGACGTCTAGGCCACATATTATATGACGGAAGACATGCACTGCCTAGACGAGGCGCGTTATTATCTGGCACCATTTTTTTTAACGCATGAGAGATGTTTCACGATGGCGGTTTGGCCGTCAATGGACTTTAAAACATTCACGAGAGTCACTCCATGTGGGAGAGAAACAATAGCAGCGTGAAAAAGGGTCGCTGAACGGGAGAGCAAATCAAACTGCAAATGACAAGTCATCAATGCAAGTGTGCTAATTACGCAGAGCAGCATTAAAGTTTAACTGGGAGCTTGAATGTAAAAGGTGTAGTGCATATTCTTAAAGATGACGATAATTTTTGTCACTTGCTTGCAATTCCTAGAACAAGATCTTTGTTTTCGTATGCTAATTGACAGAATCGCTTGGAATTTAAGGCAAGAACGACTATATTTGTTAAAATCTGCACATACTGAATATTTCTGTTTTGCATATCTTGCGTTATATTAATTTTATTTTTTGTAATATAAACCCATTGTTAATGCTTTAACGAGACATTCCAGTTGGCTATTATTCCATTTCGATATTTAAACGATCTTTCCAAGTTAGGTAACATCATATTTGGGCCTCACCACCTTCACAAACACATTTATAAAATCTGTAAGACATCTGTTTTTTTTCCATCTACATTCATTCTGTACCACAGTAACTGGTCCTGAAATAATGCTGCGATCAGTGAAAATTCATCACCCTATGGAATTGTAAATGAAGTTTGGTGATGAATTTCAAATACGTAATAAAGCAAACCCCGAAATGAATCATGGATATCGAAATGACAATAGATCTCGTGTACTCTAAGCAGTTACTACCCATACGAAAAACTTCGAGCTACGCAAATCAACCTTTAATGTCACCCAAATTTATATAACTTCACCGGAATAAAAAAAAAGAAAAGAAAAAGGCTGAACGGCAACATTTGCAACATGATGAGAAGAAAGATATCCATCCTCAACTTTCATCCAGAGTCATCACCCTCTGGAAACAGACATTCTAATTAATTCCAGCAGCCTTGAAATGCTGACAAATCAATAATTTTTGATGCGCTGGCATTAGGTTCGCATTAAAGGAACGGTTTCAGCCTTTACAGTCTGAGCCAATGTAAATGGGAGGAGAGCTGGGTGATTAGATAATATTCATTTCCAGACTGGGGTTCATCATTTTTCCCGTCTTGTGGTGGCAGCAGTAGCAGGGGAACGAACTTAGTAGGATTAGTAGTAACATGTAGGTTTTTTAAATTTTTATTTTTATTTTTTTATTTCTTTTTAATTCTCGTGGTCTATAAAGTGTGACTGGTATGGATGTCTCAAGTAAGTCTCTTCCTGCGCAGTAAGTGTCACCTTCACCCCAACAGTCATGATAAACGGGCCTTTTGGAAAGCGGTACGTCGAATGATTCAGCAAATACAGATGAAGACAAAGACTTGACTTCTGAGACTTTGACTGTGACATCACATAAAGTATATAAGTGACGAATAAATTTCCAGTGAACATGCCCAAAGTAATACCTGTGAAAAAGCCCCCGAAGAAAGCAGTGTTACAAATAAGTTTAAATGAAATCAATTAAAGAAAGACCAGAGTTCTCTATTGATGGAAAGCATTTGAACTTACTATTTCAAGAATCATGCGTAAAGAATCTTCCAAACTTCAGACAAGGGCAAACAGCTGATCAGAGGAGCACAAGGCTGCATCGGAAGGACGCACCAAGCTTCAGGAAGTACACTTAATCAGGATTTTAATATCCGCACTTACAGGCAATAATTTATTTCTATGCCCAAAATGCTATCAGGTCACATTAAAAATCATCAAATTATTTATATGACAGAAAAATCTGTTACATAAGTAGGATGAGAACTGACCTTAGAATCAATGTAAAAGTTTCTCTGTCCAACTCTATTATTCATATGGCACCCGGCACAATAAAATAATGGATCCACACAAAACTAAACAAACTTTGAAGAGATAAGAAAAGGAGAAATAAGCAATTTGCGAAGATAAGAGCAATTTATGAGGAGGATCATCGGTGTATGAATGGATAAGGACATTAATAAGTTCGTTCTTCAAAAGAGAGATGACATTGCAACCGCCTGTGTTACGGAAAGGGATGGTCAACTTTGAAAGAAATAGGTGGGTCTGATAGAAAAGTTTCAAACTGTTTACAGAGAAAAGAAGCCGTGTGCAGCCTGTTATCTGGCTAGCAGAACCTTTTGCAGAGGTAGTGTGTGACAAGGAGGCCGAATAAACTGAAAATAAAAATCTACTGCACTGCAATTAGGCTATGGTTAAGAAGGAAGGAGAACGGAAGCAGGAGTAAACAGAAATGAGAATGCTGAAATGCACCTTGGGGATCTCGCTGCGTGAGAGGCATGAAAATGAAGACACTAAGAGAAGAGCCCAGGTGGTCAAGATTATTGCTATGATAAGAGGCTCACGACTGAGATGGTATGGTCATGTGGGAAGGATGAGTAAGGAGAGGAAAGAGAGAGAAGACGGCTCAGGTGGAACCTGCTAAGGGTAAAAGGTCAGGAGAGAGGCAGAGGATACCATCCTGTGGTAGAGGTGTAAGAATACTACCACCGTAGGTCCTGAGTGTCGTAAAAGGCGACTTAAAGGACAGCTGCTGTCTTGCAGTCTTACATTTTTAATAAAAGGCTAGGCCCACCGCCAATAACTGTGGAAACGCTGCCTTGCAGTTTACTTTTTCGTAAAAGGCTAGGCCCACCACCAATAACTGTGGAAACTACTGCCTTGCAGCCTTATTTTTTAGTAAAAGGCTAGACCGCCAATAACTGTGGAAACTGCTGCCTTGCATGTGGACTTTTTAGTCAAAGGCTAGGCCCACCGCCAATAGTTGTGGTTGATGGCAGCATGGGCATGCGGTTGTAAAAACCCCTTTGCCAAATAATAAACCATGCCTGATGTTGTAAGGGAAGGCGCATCAGGCAACCGACCCCTTAGTGTGGGGATAACGGTGGGAAAGAAGGAGGCAGAGGATTAGGAGCCGCAAAGCGAATGAGGATTTGAGGGAGGGTTTAGCGCAGGAGGATGCTTTCGGTAAACGTCCCCTTATCAAGGGGATAACGGTGGGGGTGAGGAAGAGGAGACTTATGCAAGACCGTAATGAATGTCTTAGAATAATCAATATCAATCAATGACCTCTTATTTCCCACTTATATTGAAGGCCGGATAATGGCAAAAGGAGACAGAAAATAATTAATCCCAGCTAATAACACTGGAACACCCGTTTCTAGTCCATTATAATATCCCACTTCATCTAACTAAAGCAACTGAAATGCTACAATAAGGATAGCTATAATTCAGATTGAAATGAGCAACTAACCCACAACAACAGCAACGATCCTTTAGGTCGAAAATGAATAATAAAAAATATATATATAAAAAAATAAAATAGAAATATAAACGACTAAAATGGACATGTTGTATTACTGAAAAAAAAAAGGACTGAATGTGTGTCTATTCAAAATTTCTTGAGCACCCTGTCGTGACCGTTCGTTCCCACGAGCCTTTTTGGAGGATGGTTATTGTAAGCAGGTAAAGTGGATATGCGTGAGATAAGACTGAATGAAGGGATATTGATTTATGGATCTGTGCAATGTAAGAGTAAGCCTAAGGCCTGTTGCTACATTAGCTCTGCGGACATTCGGCTTCGGCCTTGCGTGAAGCCTCACACTATGTGAGAATTATGTTTTACTGGTCCCTAGAGAGAGAGAGAGAGAGAGAGAGAGAGAGAGAGAGAGAGAGAGAGAGAGAGAGAGAGAGAATTATGTATACAGATTTCAACTAGAGGTCCGACAGCTCTTCTGTATTCAAAACTTTAATGGATGGAATTACGATTGAAAGACAAATTCGCTGATGCAAGGGGATATACTTAATATGATTCCAAGTATCCGTGTTAACAATATTACGATGGGAGTAACATCCAATATCTCATCCCAGCACCGGAGAAGGGTCTAGGCTAGATAAGCGCAACAGTTGCTCGTCCCAATCGCCTCGGCTTTTAATATAATAATGTAGACTGAGGCGGTGTCACGAGGCAATAATCTCCATACCATTCGTTCGTTCCTGCCATAATAATTGTGATGTAATTCGCGCGAAATCTGACTTAAGCGGCCTTTGCTGGATACAAGGTACCGATTTCTTAAGAATGATCAATTTATTAGGTACGAAAATGGCGTTTCTGAAAAGAACATATTGAATTCTGAGGTCTTTTTGATAAGCTCACCACAACCAACCTTGAACTCAGATGGGAAATAAGGGAAGCTTTCTCCTTCCCGGGTGGGATTCGAACACAAACACGGAAATAAGAGCGATGTGCCATTTCATGGCTGATAGTGTCTACTAAGTTTCTTCTACGGCTTCATCTTTGATCAGTGCTAGGGTAAAATAAGGATTGCATTATATATATATATATATATATATATATATATATATATATATATATATATATATAATGTATGTACATATTCATATATAATATCTATATATATATATATATATATATATATATATATATTATAATGTATACATATTCATATACACACATATAAGTGTGCTCATTTGTGGTAACCGCTGTGATTTCGTAACTTGTCGATTAGATCCTAAGCTTGTTGGTTACAAGCTCTTCCAAAACTGAAGAAATCGAGAAGTTACTAGGTCATTGAATGTGTAATATAATTAATAATATATTTGGTGACAAATTGACCAACGGATACTTTTATATTATATTACATATATATATATGTGTATACATATGTGTGTATACATATTTATGTATATATATATATAATATATATATATATATATATATATATATATATATATATATATTTTTAATGTAGAGAGAGAGAGAGAGAGAGAGAGAGAGAGAGAGAGAGAGAGAGAGAGAGAGAGAGACAGGCGTAACACTAACAAATGATGGCGCCAAACATGTACTTAGACGTAGACGTGTAGTCACTCTTTATATGAAATGGATTTTTGAGCGAACGCAGCAACAGCTTCATCAAAAGCTACGTTCAGCGTTGCCATGGCGCACTATCCTTGCGGGGAATGCTCTAACCTTTTTGGAGGGAGTAATGTCATTCTCAACTTTTTATGAAAGTTTATCAGTTGACCTCCACCACACTGCTCTGGTGACATGTAAACAACATCCCGACTGACACGCGACTGATAATATCAACAAAGAAAACACAAATTCGAGGAATGAAACTAAATGTATTTTTCTCTGTCACCTAACTTTCCTATTCATTGCAGTGAAGGAATAAACACATGGCTCCTGATTTAATGTAGACCTCAAGTAAAGCTAAATTAAATGGAGATGGGATCCCCTGTAAAGATTGTAGTTATTACAGCGTGGGGTGTTTACAGCTACAGATTAGATAACGCTAAAGCCCCTACGGATTTATATTAAATCAGGTTCACTTAAGAAGACAAAACCTATAATATCAAATTAAGGTTCCCTAACATGACACCTTTATTATGGGCATGTGATCGGCTAATATCAATTTTGCGGATTTCATTTCTTAATATTTGTCACGCATGGCATTCAGGACTGATTTTAATCTTGATGATAAAATTTGAACTTCTCCTATTCCTCGAGACATCAGCGGTTCTTTCCTATTTCTAGTGCAGTCATTGAACAGGACTCGGCAACGGAGCTACAGCAGAACACAGCATGACTGGGAGAGAGAGAGAGAGAGAGAGAGAGAGAGAGAGAGAGAGAGAGAGAGAACTAGTTAAAGCAATGACGGGCTTCCAAAAAAAAGACCTATATTGACGACGTTTGTTACGCAATTCAGTGAAAACAGTCACTGTACCGCCCTTCTTTCTTTCTATCGCCTAGAAAAAAAAATTATGTAGTTATGGCTGGAAGGGTCAACTGTTCAAGAACACCATTATTTTCAGATTATACAAGTTCGCAACTGAATACTTTTCCAACTGAGGTTTCACATACTTTTCATAATAATTACAATTATAATAATCTGCAGGAATAATCTGAAGGCTCTCAATTGCAACCCGATATTGCAATGTCCTTTTCAGAATTCATCTGACCAAACCTATTCCTAATTTCTAATGCACCTCTTCTCAGAGAGAGAGAGAGAGAGAGAGAGAGAGAGAGAGAGAGAGAGAATTTACTTATTTTGATGAGAGGTGAAGGTAAACTTGGATGTACCACAGGGGGAAAAACAATGTTACCGAGGGAGCGTTGTGGTATATTTAAAAGACACCCATCAAATGACGAGGCTTCTACGACCTTCTTTTACTGAACTTTCACTTCTTTAACTTTGAAGCGCACGTATAAGTTAGAACCTGTTGCTGCACAATTTTCCTGGAGATGGCGTCACGTTTAAATCAATGAAAATTCTGTGCTGTGCGCTTTGCGTTTCATAAATGCTACGTGAGCTATGTTGTTCTTATGCCCTAATAATTAATTACCCGACACCGGTGAAATCAGTCGTACTTCTTTGGAGGGAGGGTGGGGGGGGGTGGGGGGGGGGGGGCAGACACAAAACATTCTCATCAAGTGATTACATCCACAGGTGATGGGTGGGGGAGGGTAAGAGGACCCCAGCGGTATCCGTAATCAATATACTTGAAGCCGAAGGTTTACCCAATATGTCTGGCAGACATTAACTCATTCAAGCAAGCGCGTTTCCAGTAAATTAATCAAGGGGAAAGTGTGGGGGGAAACAATTACGCTGATTAGCAATGTCAAATCCCAAATTAGTCATTTCATTAATGATTTTTCTTCAAATCAGGTTGATTAACCTAATCAAAGCCGTATCGACAGAATGATTCTATGGGGAAGGATTTATAAGAGTGAAGTGTGAAGAAACCGTTTTTTTTTTTTTAATGCTCCAGTACTGATCATCTATGACACTGACAATAAGTCTGAATGCGTGCTTCATTATATAAAAAAGACTTTATCGCTTCTGGATATTACCAACCCCACCATTAACAAAAGGAAAGGATACACTTATACACTTTCAGGGATGCATATCTGCAATGGTAACAGATTTATGGTGAAGCTCAGGACATAATGAGAAATTGAGCATGAACAACAAAAACCGAAGTCAAGGACGGCATCCGTCAGCACACTGCTCGAAAGGAGAGTGAGTCAGCCCTGCTCAAGAACTGCGAGTAATACTTTCAATATCGATGGCGAGGACTGCAGAAACGAGTGAGACAGCAGTTTGTAACACAGAGAGACTTCAATCTTGAAATCTTCCTGAACGAAATGAAGAGATGTTACCGGGCATCATTTCCTTTCCTTCTTTCCCGCCGTTATCCCTACACTAAGGGGGTCAGTGCTTGCTGCGCCTTAAAACATCAGGCAAGGTTTAACGTTTGGCAAAGGGGTTTTTACGACCGCATGCCCTTGCTGTCATTAACCACAGTTATTGGCGGTGGGCCTCGCCTTTGACTAAAAAGTCCATCTGCAAGGCAGCAGTTTCCACAGGCATTGGCCGTGGGCCTAGCCTTTTACTAAAAAGTAAGACTGCAAGGCATCAGTCTCCACTTATTTTATTAGCGATGATCCTAGCCTTTGACTAAAAAGTCCACCTGCAAGACAGCAGTTTCCACAGGTATTGGCTGTGGGTCTAGCCTTTTATTAAAAAAGTAAGACTACAAGGCAGCAATTCCCACAGTTATCGGCGGTGGGCCTAGCCTTTTATTAAAAAAATAATACTACAAGACAGCAATTTCCACAGTTATCGGCGGTGGGCCTAGCCTTTTCACTATAAAGTAAGACTGCAAGGCAGCAACTGTTCTTTTAATTGCCTTTTACGACGCGCAGGACCTACAGCTGTAGTATTCTTACACCCCAACCTGAGTCAGGGGCGATTAACCCACAAACATCCAGACACGACTGGTGGTACTTGACAGAAAAATTCAATGTGTTCTGGTCCTCAATGTCGCGTCTCCGGTGATGTGAACATACTAATTCACAATTTTGTTTAACATGATGTAAACTCATCACTGCACTGGTACAGTAGTGTGTCTATCAGTCGATCCGTATTCCGTTACCAAGGCAAAAACGATCAAAGAGCTCCCGATTTCATCACCTGAAATAAAATGATCTTTGTTCAAATTCCGGTGAATCGTATAATCTTATGAATAACGGTATTTATGACGCAGTTTATGCAACAAACAAAAGTTGAATTTGTAACGGAAAACGCTATTGTTTGTAATCAGTGCCTGAACTTGATAAACACGATAGAACCCTCTCCGGTCCAACATTTTATTTGAACGGAAACTACTTTTCTCAGTTTATTATTATTCACACCAAGTAACGACTCAACATATTAACCCACTGATCCAACGCTCTCTCTCTCTCTCTCTCTCTCTCTCTCTCTCTCTCGGCAAAGTGTAGCCTTGAACCAGCTTGGGTGCTTTTGAATTTAAGGAAGTCAAACTGTCAGAAGAACAGAATGAGAAACAGATCAGGTGGTTTTCTGACGATATACCACTATCAACCTTTTATTTCTTGAGCTTAAAGTTCATAATACCAATGTCAGTGGATGGGACTCTACCAGATGATTTCAATCGGTTCAAGATAACCTTTCCCTTGACTTTAAGATAAAGTACCCTCCAACATTGCAGCACTCGTGTCTATCTGTAATTAATGGAGGCAAACAATTTTCTCGACTATAATATAATTCAACATAGCGTCTTTGGGTGTATTTTGAGTAAAATGGACTAAGAAAATGTTGAATAAAGAGGTGCGGAAATGGATAGCTTACATGAAAATTATAAATTTAGGCAGACCACAAAAGCTAGGCAACAAAAATGACCTTTTCATCAACCACACAATCATAGTTCATATCACTTCTATCGGGTGCATCAATAGATAAGAACCACAGTATGTTGGAAACACACGTATGCGCTAAAGATGAAGGACGACATGGAACGACATAGTCCTATAAAAAAATACGCAATAAGTAAAACTCAAATCTAAAATTGACTTCAGTAATTATAAAGCCTGGCAAAACTAAATACAGTTTAAATAAATATTTAGTGCTTTTCCCGCCAAACTGGCATTGCACCGCCCTTAAAGAATTGCCAAACTGCACCCATCCAAGGGAGTCTGGGAATGGCGCCAATTCTCTTATACTTGGAGTCAGTGACCTTGGTGGATGAGCCAACAGGTTGATTCGCAATCCGTCAATCTTGCTAGCCTACTCAAGGAATCTGACAAATGACATCAAAGCAACAGCTCATAACATCATTTACAAGCTAAATAGACAATGGAACATTAGAAAATGCTATAAGTTATGAAGGTGTGAATTTATATTACGTAAACGAATATGGTCATAACATTAATGCTGCTTACGCTCATTCTAAACCTTTTCTTGTTCCCAACGCTTCTTAATTAAGTAAAAAAAAAAATGAGTGAATGTTCTGAAAGCGTCTGCATGAGAAGAAAGTTGAGAGTAATTGCTGGTAAAAGTTAGGTCATGAGGGTAAATAAATACCAAGTAGGTGAGGCAACGCTTGATAAAATGTATGGCGAAAGAATACAAGCAGCTGAATGGTAGGGGGAGAGGGAAGGGGCTACAGAACAGCCGAAGCAAGGAAGTTAGCAGGATATGTTCAAATCACTGGCGGAAGGAAACTTGGAGTTATCTGTGAGAGCCAAGGTTAGAATGACTGAACGATGGTTGGTGAATATGAATGACAGGAAAAGGGTTCAAGCTGTACAACAAGACTCAAGCAGAGCTTTTGAGATTTTAATTTATTTTTTGATTAGAAGGATTTAGGAATAAAGCCACAAGGACTTTTAGCCCTTTAGTGCTTCAGACAGTGAAAAGGGTGAGCTGGAATGGCTGGACAGCCTGACGGAAGGGGGGGGAGTAGGAATGTAGGCGAAGTAAAAGGTTAATAGGTGGGCGCTGTTAGGTGAGAAGGGACACTGCAAAGAGACTTTTATAATGCCAACAGTGCGCCAATGAAGTGCACTGACGTCACTATCCCCTACAGGGAAAGGTGGAAACGGATACCTAGGTGGTGGGTGGACAGATTGCGTGAAATAGGTACTGACGAGTAGGGGCCGCATCATAAAGCAAGCAAGTAATGTGTGCTTGCGTGTACCACGCTACTGATAAACCTTCTTTGTAGGCGTATATTAATGTGGAAGGTTTCTGCAGTGATAAAGCACCAATGCAGAAAAATCTTATGTCTGTGGAACATGCCTTGAGAGTACCTGGTGGTTGTTCGACTACGGTGGGTAGTTGACAGGATAGGTACGAGCAAGGGTCTCACGAAGTCATTCTTATAAACAGATAAGTACCGAATAAGTTGCTCATTGCGTTAACAGCTATTCCCATCCCCTAATCTCCCTTGGCTGCGACTCACGACACTCGGCTAAATTTGACAAATACCTAATTTACTGAATAAGGGAACAAATGCAGCGTGGGTTAACAAAACACAACACACACAGTTCCGCACCTCCCGCGTACGAACTTGTCTATTTTGTCTGGGGACTGCGCTGAAGAATTCTATATCCTCATCCTATGTAGTACACTGAAAAGGCCACGGTGTTTCTATATAGGCCAAAATTGATAAAAACTGGACATTTTTTCCCCTTTCTGATCACCTACGCTTAGCCTACTGTACCGTGAGGACAGATGTAATCACAGCCTACAACCTGTGCTGCCACATAAAGTTCATTGTAGGCCTACTTTTAAATATGTAACATAAAACGTAAGGATAGTTTTAAGAGTTTGTCTTCATATGCTAGTTTTTCAAGTTGTGCAGCGCGCTAACACTCGAAAGAGTTTTTCATTGAAATGCTCTTTAGAGAGAAAAAACCTGGCTCTCTTTTTATCATTTTACTCCGAGGCGAAACTACCATCACCTGACTATATACAATAAAGGAAAGAGTTAAACCTTTAAAACATAATTTAGAAACAATGTAAACCTTCTCCTGTTTCTGATAAGATGGACTCTCGGTAAAGAACCTTGAACTCACGTGATGATGACACGAGTTTCTTGCTTCTTAATGACTGAGGCCAATTTTTCATCCTTTACCGGAGACCGGCGATCGGGGATTTGGCACAGTATCTGCCACGTCTCTCTTCATAATGGCAAAAACCACGGGAAACTATGTATATTATCACAAATTAGTTACTCTAAGTCATCTTATTCCTTTCATCACTGCATTTTCCATTACACTCGATAGGTTTGGCAACCATTGTAAATGACGTTAAGCCAGCTTCAACTCCTACGCCAGATTACCCAGAATTTATTTCATAAACTTTCCTCAACATTTGAAGTTTTTAAGTAATGAGTCTTAAGACTCGCTACTTAAGCAGGCTTTCAACTTGTATGAATTTTACAAGTTGAAAGTTGTGTTTTCTTTATACTGCAGAACCGAGGTGGTAATAAATAATAATAATAAGACTACTGAACTTTTGAAACAGAGAATCATCATACTGAATATCAGTTAAGTGACCTTAACTAGACCGTATTTCCTAAGCATACCGTTACCGGAAACCCTTATCCTTGGCGAGTAACCGCCGACTTTCGAATAAAAGCGCTCACTTGGAGAGAAATGACGAACGTCGGGAACAACACCAACTGTTGCAATTTTGGAGGATCATAATTATATACCAGAAACCATAATAACCCAAGCAATTACACAGGTAAAGTTCGTAATCACAGTTGCCGTTAAAATAACGATTAAAAAAAAAACTGTAACTCAAGAAGTTGAGATGGGGAATGCAGGCAACCTAAATAGTATGGTCGAAAGTTTCTGTCAAGTGACATATGTAGGATATTAAGTCTCTAAGGAATAATATTGGATAGACAAGGAATACACATCCCTAAATGAAATCTGCGAGGAAAAAAAAAAAGTTTGAACAATCATTTGAGGTTAATATAAAAAACTGTAAGCACTATAGCTAAAGCGTTTGTACTAATAAAATATCCATGTGTATAAGCCACCGCAGGGTTTGTCTGTATGTATATATATATATATATATATATATATATATATATATATATATATATATATATGTATATATAATATACACAATATATAAAAAATATTTATATAAATAAAAACACACTAATAAATATATATATTATATATCTATAGATATATATATATATATATATATATATATATATATATATATATATATTCTATATCTTCGTTTGCAATGTCAATAAAGATGGAGTATTTAATATGAATACAGATGGAGGAAGAACAGAAGCAGATGACTATCAGATATGAGGGAGTATACATCAACACTTGATAGGATGAGTGAAAAAGAGTTGCAAATGATGAAAAGCCAGAGAGGTGGCAGCAGGAAGTGTGACAAAACTGGGAACCCAAGGTTGCAATGTGCGAGAGAGGATTGTTGACCCAAGCCTCCTCCCCTCTGGGAGTGAAGGGAGGAAGTCACTTGCAAAGTTAGAAAAAAAAAATGTTGGTGTTGAAATGAACCGTGGCAAATACAGCGCCATCTACTTTAGTGTTAACTCTCCTTTACTGAAACTTTCTATTATCTCCCCCTTTTCTGTTCCATTTTCCGTGAAGAAAAAAAAAAAATAGACGAAAAATGACATGAAGTGTACGTGACCACTCTTACATTACTAGTGAACTATGAAGTAACACTGCCACCAGGTCAAAAGGGTGACCCTTACCCTGACCAAGCACTTTAAGGTTTACCTTTTCAGGGACTCAGCACTGTTACCAGGTCAAATGAATGACCTTTGCCCTGACAAAGCACTTTAAAGTTTACCTTCCTGGACTCAACCACAACAAGCCTGAGCCGTCAATCAGGTCTCTTGCAGTGACGCCCTACCTCTTCCTATACAGCAAGTTGCAGTTTTTACTTGCAATATTGCTTGGCTGGATTTTGCACTTACAAGCCAATCCATTTAAGCGTATGTTCTTCATTACAGGCAAGTGATAAGTTTTAGCTAGTGGTTCGAGTTCATATCGATGTAAGGATACCATTAGTTAACTTCAGGCCAGACCATCTTCCAATCCGAAGGCACCAAAGTGGATGCAAACGCCACAAAGTCATCTGACGCAGTGCTTCACTTTCTTTCAAAGTTCAAATCTTGGTGCAATTTTTTGTAAAATAAGGAAATTATTCTACTTAATGCAAGAGTATATCTTTTTGACCAGAAGATTTTTTTTGCTTTTTTTGGTGGGAAAGGGGATGGGGGTTGAGGGAGCTCTGACGTTGACAATTCAATTGAGACTATTAATGCCCAAGGACTAACAATGAGATCTGTTGGAATTACCAATGCTGAAATCTCGAATTCTGAGGAATAATTCTTGAAGCGTTTTCTGAACAATGCCACATTTCATTTGCAATGTTTTCTATTGTTTTTGCCATAAAGGCGTTCACAAGCCTAAAAAGTCACCACAATTTTCATAGTTAAATAATAAATAATCATTACTGGTAGGAAAAATCACAGAATAGTTATTAAATACTAATTATGAGGGAAAACGACGCTCATCGCAAATAGTGTGGCATTTCTTAATCTACGCTCTCTAAAACATGTCTCTTTTCATCATAATGCCCAAACTACGTGAAGCCTGAGGAAATGTGAAAATGTGCAAAGACAAAAGTCAAAGGCTTTGTTATCAACACCTTCACTCCGTTCCGACGGATTCCGCGCTTAGGACAATGACAAGGTGGAGTTGAAGTGGTTGGACAGCAGGATGGAAGCGAGAAGAGAGGTAAAAGTGGTCAGAGAAGAGAGGTAAAAGTGGTCCGGCTAGGGGCTGAAGGATCGCTGCAAACAAATCCTTGTTAATGCCTACAGTGTACTATATAAGGGGCACAAACGACGCTAACCCCCCTAAGGCTCTAATCCGATTTATCAATAATGATTGTAGTTTTTTAGCCATGAAAATTGTAATTTCGCTTTAGGTTTCATAACATCATGAAGTGATAGCGAAACCGGTCCCTAGTATAATAGTGTTTCTCATCCTACGCTCCTCCGCTCTTCTTTAAAACACACACACACACACATTATATATATATATATATATATATATATATATATATATATATATATATATATATATATATATATATACACACACACACAAAACGTGAACGCGCGCAAATTCGTGCGTGCGTGCACCAACCGCATGTACGTTTCAAGACGGAGAAAGAGCCTCTCCTACCTTGGACGTCTCGGTTCGCATAGTTTCCCCTCCTACAATTCCACAACTTTCCACTTTCTCCTCACTCGTTACACGTAAGCACATTCTCCCAAGATCCACCAGTCACTGCCAGTAACTATACGTAATTTCTAATACATGTAAGTATATACATCATATTACATGAACACGCTCTTTATATAAGAAATAATATATATAAATATATATATATATATATATATATATATATATATATATATATATATATATATATATATATAATGTTTAGATAAACAGATAAAGACTCATCGGTAGTTATACATCTATCAAATATTAGTGGTTCTGAGAAACTCAGAGTGGGAAGTAATTATCACCTTACACTAAATAGTAAAAAATTATGACACCAACTCCCAAATATATTAAACCCCTCTCTCTCCACACACACACACACACGCTATACATACATACATACATACATATATATATATATATATATATATATATATATATAATATATATATATATATATACATATCACAACGCGTATATATATATATATATATATATATATATATATATATATATATATATATATATACATACATACGTATATACACACACGTGTGTGTAACTGTAATAACCTCAATGCCATTTTCACCTCCCTTCTCCTTTGTGGTTAGTACAATTACATACGTATCTGGCAAATAATGAACAGTGTATTATGTATGTATGTAGATCCTTAGTCTCTTATTATATGATATGTTTGCGTCCTAATTCCTAAAGGAAAATCTTTGAAAAACATTCAAATAAAACTCATTAAAAGCAACATAAACAATGTCAGATAAAATGTTTATGAAAGAACCACACACACAGCGCTGTACACGTAAGTACTTGCTTAAGTTGTGCGAGCACCAGATACTGTAACATCCGTTCCTATTTATTCAGACGAAGAGGTAGCAGGTCTGATATTTACCTAAAACCTGTGTAAACGAAACCAAGAAAGGTTCTTTAGCATAATACACACAACCTAACGTACATTTCAAAGGTAGGTTATGTAGACTGTCCAAACTTAATTTTTTTTACCTTTGCATATCTAGATCATATAACCCTTCAACTTTGCCTTGCCTCCAGGGATAACATTGTTTACTATCCAGTAAGTGCATAAAAAATATTCATGTTCCTTTGAATCTAGCAAAATATAGTACGAATAATATGATCTTTTAGTGACGCTCAAAAATTGTATATTAAACGCTCAGATTATACGATTCTAGTCATCCAGTGGGCTATCTTCAATTGCAGAATCCGACTATTACTCATACACTGCCAACAGTCAATCTCAGGGAAAATAAATAGTTTTGGTATTTGAACTTGGAAACATTACCAGTCATCTATCTTCAATAATTCCTATTCATCTATCTTTTATAATAGCCTACCTTTCACCTTAGGCAAGAGGCTCTTCTGCACTATAGTAGATTCACATCAACCGTGCATCAGATGTCTAAGCCAGTCACTTATGACGCTTCCCTCAGGAGAAGTGGAACGTACATCCTGTCTATGTGAACTCTCTCTCGAGAGTGTTTCCAGCCCTGTGATTGGTTTATCAACAGCCAATCAGGAGCGTCATAAGGGACTGGCCTAGACATCAGATGCACGGTTGATGTGAATCTACTATAGCAGAACTACGCAGGTGCATATGCCAAGCAGTTCCCATCAAAAGTGAAGAGCAATTCCAAAGACTGGTGTTACCTCAGCTGCAGATGTGGCTGCTGAAGCAATGCAGGCTGTAAGAATAGTTCTCTTGGCATCTAAACAAGAAGGCCCCACAGTCTGGGGTACCACTCAGCTTGTGGCCAATGAGGAAAAAACAGGGTGATTTTTACAAACTGGGAGTGACCAGCACTTAATTGATCACTCGATGGATCAAGGCAACTGCAAGAATGGTGAGGACTCAGGGTTAAAACCCAAGGTGTCCTTATGAAGGTCCTTAAGACTCGCTGATGAGCACAATGGTCTTGGCACCTGGTCTCCTCCATCCAGCACACTTAAGGTTTTGCCCCAGAGTCCTAACCATTCTTTCAGTTCCCCTGATCTATCAAATGATCAACCAAGTGCCTCTCACACTGGGTATGCATGCATTCTGCATGAAAAGAATTGTCAGTAGAATCCATGACAGAACAATTTGGATCCTTTACCAAACAGCATGGACAAGTAGCCCAACCCTGCCTCTACCTAGAGGTTAGTGATGACAGTTCAGAACAAGTCCCAAACACTGGATCATGATCTAAAGAAACTACTACTTTGTATGAACTTAATCCCATTTTCCAATGGTATCAGCGCCACTTGAGTCTTCCCCTCATCTGCGTTCTACAATTATCTTGGACACTTGTGTGTTCTATGCTAAGGGATTTTCATTTTATTTATTTTTTTTATATCATGCAACATAATTAACTGCCTACATCATATGCTTTAACTACAGTACCCTCATCTCTGCAAACCACATGACCCAATACCACCTCATCCTACTTTACCTGGTCTTACCTCTTATCTTTCAAACACCCAACCTTTTTCTTTTCTGTCCCCTTTTGATTTTTTCCAAAAGCATCACTCCAAGGATCCATCTCAACATTCTCATCTCTTTCCTTACTAAGGTGTCCTCCTCTTTGCCACACATTGACCACATTTCTGTAACATACAACAGAACTGGTCTGATTACTGCTTTGTAGATCTTAGGCCTATGTCTCAAGGAATCCCCTTGTCAAGGATCATCACTCTCTACCACTTAGCATTACTTTCAGTTCTACTCTTCCCAGGCACTCCTGCCCAAGCCCTGTACCCCTCTTGCTATTCTTCTGTTTCTGCCGCTAAAAACCAGGTCATATGCAAACAGCAACACCCATAAGATATTTGCTTCTACATGATCGTTCAGCAGGTCCATTTCAACTATAAAGAGGAATGGGGTTGAAGCTGATCCTTGATGTAATCAAACCATGGGGTTCACTATGACTAGAGGTAACAGAGACCTTTTGGCAAATGCAAAATGTTCAAGCTGAGCAAGAGAAGGTCAAGGTGCCTTCAGCAACTCCATCTCCTCATGATGACTCAAAGTTTGGAGTACTATATATCAGAAGCAAGATAAGTGGGGATTGAGACAGGAATGGTGGGGTTGGCAAGAATTGACATCACATCAACCCCTATAAGCCATTGTTCCTTGTTCTATTTTTAATAATTATACCAATATTCTTTGTGAATGTTCAACAGAGAACCCATGATTAGAAGAATAACCTTGATATTGAAAAATCTGTATGCCTCTGCACAAGTAGGTTAAAAAGTTAATATTAATGCACATTCTTAGGGAACTAGAGCACTTGTTACTGCATTCTCTGTATTCCAGATCTAATGGAAATTATATAATACATACATGTAAGCAAATTATTTTACTTAGTTGTTTTGAATATTGAGAAGGGCAATTCAGATGAAAAGTTTTCTTGGCAGTCGGGGGTCCAATATTTTCTTCAACATCTTCAAGAATCTTATCCAGGGTTGGTAACTCTCATCAAGAGTAATAATGTAATGCAGTGCGTGGTCGTGGTCAACACTTCCTTATCAATATCCGCAATATTTCTGAAGGTTTTTGATCCTTAACTTTGCTTATCAAAATGGACAAAAGCACTACTCTCGTCTCTCTATGCATCTCCTTTCTTACTTGATCAACAAATTGTTGCCCTATTAATGTACAGTATAACTGGGTCCAGGTATAATATTTTGGTTTTTTAATTTTATTTTTGCATCATAACGAATGGTGGGAGGGACAATGTCCTTTTTTATTATGACCCGCGCTAACCTCATTTAATTAGGCACATGTAGCTGATGACGAGTAACAACTGCTGCGTTACCAAGCTATCAGACCACCTTTTAGCCGGTGTACCAGGAACATACACACACACACAAGAGCGGAAAATGAGCTGGCTTACATTATATTATGCCATGGTACTAAAGTATATAAGCCTCTTTTAAGTGTACATGCATTAATATCCAAAGTACTGCTAATAAGATTATTTCTCAGTTTCCATACCGAAAGCATTCTGCTACCTGGGAGCGTCACAAAAAGAGAAAGCTTAATAAATAAAGAATCATAAAGAAGAGTCTACTCAAGTGGCTGTCGACTTACGCGCTAGACGAGGATAAAAATGAACCTTGGTAACTCTATACATGTGCCCCCTTTTTTCAAGGACCTGCTGATAAGAGAAGTAAGGAGTTGACGTAATCATTTAGTACTGAATCTAGTAAACAAATATTCCAGTCATTTGTTCTACGGTATATATACTGCTGCCCACCAACAAAACTCTTTCGTTTGGAAAATATACGCATTCCAACTCTGTCATATTCACTTTCAAGCATTAAAATGATCATCAACCACTGGCAAGCATTCTCCTACGCTTCATCAGGTACATTCACCGTTGAAAATAATTTCTTGTCTTCCCTTGAGAAAAGAATTTTTGGAAGCGAAGCTATCATCACAGGATTTTAAAATTCTTATTCACTACTGGACATTAAATTTTTCAGCTTTTTGTTATTTTCCTTACTCCTGGATTATTTTCCTCCAGTTCATTGTAACATCCACTCCGCCATAACTTATCTGAAAAAAAAGAAAAAAAACTTTTGGTCTAATAAGAATTCACATACAGACCTTAACTTTGGTCTCCACGGTTTTCCCATTTAATGAATAAATATAAATAAGTTAACTTACTAAATAGTTTGAAATATAAATTCTAATCACGGTCGACATAAAAGTTAATGATACAACATTCATAAATGTAAGCTGCCATATTTTTAACAAGTTTAGCAATGTCCAGATAAAAGAAAAAAATCAGTAGAAATCAAATGTGCAGTTGAACACCAGACTACTAGTTCCCAATCAATATAGGAATGTATTACGACAGTAATTAAATTATGGGCTGCTGAGTTCTGAGCTACGAATCCTAAATATTTCTGAATAAAGCTAACACTCTTCTAAAAATGAACCTTCCTTATTTTTTCTGGCAGATGGCATTTGTTCTAGTACGGAATCGCTGATAGTAAGTGTCTTTTCCGTCTCTTACTCATGGGACATTGCAAAACATCATTAATGTATTACTTCTGAGTTTCAGTTACTACGCATTCAAGAGTTCATGACATAAGTGTTTTTCGTAAACAACTTTTAAACGGATTTCCATGCCACTAAAGCACTGATTGCTTCAAACTTCGTCCTAATTTTCGGAAGTACTGTACATTGCCTTATGTGTTTCATTAACTTAAGAACATGAGGTTGAAGCTGCGATTAGCCTAGCAAACATCCGCAAAAGCGATGACGTGTATCAGTGACATAGGTATAGCGTATCTTCCACTATACCTTTTCATCAAATGGTTGTTTGACTTATGATGGTTAAATGTCATCTTATCTATGCTCGGCAGTACGAGTTTTTTTTAACAAATTAATATATTATATGATGATATATACATTTTTAAAAATAATTAGGTATCTGCGTCACAGAAACGTCTTAAATCATCACTTGCTCGAAATGGTCTGAGGAAAGGCAAGAAATTTGTTTTTCCTAAAAGTAAACGTATCAACTAAGCACATCTGTCAATTCAGTGTACCGCCATTAATTAGGACAATGTTAGAAACACGGAAATCCATAAGCCGGTTTAAAATTATTTACGAAAAACACTGGAATGCATAATAGTTTATAACCAAAAGCCTACTAACAAACACATTCAAACTGTTTTTTGCTCATTACTCAGATAAACGTTTTTAGTAACCGGAGTATTGTCCGAACGTGTCACAATTTTTCGAAAAGTGAACTTGACGCATTACGCTACAAAAGCAAATCGTGTTGAAAAAGAAAGCGTTCTTGTGAATTATGAAGTGGAAAAAAGTGCTGAAGACTGCGATGAAATTGGTAAGGTTTGCTTTCAGAAGTTATTTATATGATTTTCTGAACCAATTTCCCCCTTAAAATTAAAGGCGTAGTAACCGTTAAAAAAAAACAATTCTAAAATGTGAGTGGAACGATTGGAATTGGGCCTACATGAAATATTCCGAATCCTGCGACAATGTTAAAAGAAAATCATCCTAATGTGAAAATACCATGTGACATGCAAAATATGGAAATTGTTTCATGACATCGACCGTGACACGAACTTTTCAAATCTGACGAATAAATTTTAACAATGAATTCACATGAAATTTTTTCTATTAAAATCAAATGCTTTCAGCCTTCATGCTACAAATGCTTTGATGACTCGACATAAAGAGAAGTCAACAAAATTTAAAACATTACGGTACCTTAGTTCACCACACTTACCCGCATTAAGGCCATCGGCGCTGCTATTTACTAAGAAAATAAGGCAAACACAAATGCACAAACATCAAGATATAAGCCTCACTTTACCATGTCCTTGTAACAGGATAAGAAACAACAAAGGCGAAGGGTAGAACGTTATGTACAATACGGCAACTAGTGTCATTAGGGTTCAGACAAATCACGAGGGAAATAAACATCTGGAGAGACTGTAACAACCAGCGGAGGTAGGTGGGCGTGTGAGCAGTTTCTCACACCCGGAATAACCCTACTGTTTGTCCCCAAAAGGATGAGTTACTGACTACTCGACTGACTCAACGCTACAAACTGACGTTTGTGTTATTTTTAAATGATCACCCATTCTTAAAGAAAATGATGAACGTTTAACTATTCTTCTGTTCAAATCCACTCAAGGTAGTAACTCACATAATTCCAAAAAGAAAACCTACGTTTTTCACAGCTAAACAAGTCCTTAAAAGGGATGATTACGAAATTGATGGCATATGCTTCTGTATAAAAATCAGATTTACCTAACCAAAGATTCCGTGCACTGTAACTGACATTTCTTCTATTTAGTACTGTTAAAACACGAGTGGAAAACTTGGTAACATATCTTTTTCTAAGATTTAAAACACCGACGCCTTGAGATCCCTTGACTTCTAGGTGTAAGTTAAAAGGGAAATAAAAAGTAAATGGGAGAGAGGGATATAGGAGTTGGGTTTCTATAACAGTTTCGTGACCGAGGAGAACTAAGGTTCAGTTCTCACTGGATTTGTCATGCATGAAGGTTAAAGAAAAAAAATTAGCCTGGGGTGCCCCTCACAAAAATGTGAAGAAATTTTGTAAGAGCCCTATATCCAAAATGGCTACCATCGGCCAAGCTGGAAATTAAGTTTTTAATGGTTCGGCCCACAGCGCTGCATAATAAATGATTCCTGGGACTATTTGGGTCAAGAAATTCATAAACGATGCAGATTTATTGATATGACCTAATTTTGACCTTGAAATTCAAAATGGCGTCCTCTTTAAATGTCAATTTTTCCAACTGATCATAGAGCCTTATTATTAGGCTTAAATGACATTACAAGTAGGCAGCACAGAAGTCATCTCTGAAGGTCCAGAAGATCAAGGTTTGTGGTTGATGAGAAATAAACTTTGCTGTTTTCCATTAGTTACCCGAACTATTTTGATCAATTGGTCCCATCATTTCATTATGAACCAGAATATAAATCAACACATCTCAGTATCATAAAGTATCTTTAAAATTGTCTTCTGCAGTAATTCAACAAAGCATAGCCAGCCCCACATCGAAAAGTGATGTGAGAACACGCTCACTCTCATGTTTACATTTTCACTCGCTTATGTCGCTGGAAAATTCCTTATTGCACTGGGATACTTTGTTTGAGGTAACATCTTATACTCAAGATTATTCACCAGTTCAAAGAGAATTTTTTCATTATGAATGTATGACAGTTAAGATAAAATGTTATGTTCAGATGTTATCATCATTAGTGTTAAGCTAAGTTAGATACGGTAATTTTGTTAGCTAGCTAATTTAACATTAGCCGTCTCTCAAATTATGCTGACTGACATAATCCATCAGCTTGTCATGGAAAAAAAGCATAACAGAGCAACATAGCTCTGAAATGGCACACACTCTGGTTACAGCAAAGATTCTCGAGCATGAAGAGCTATCAGAGGACATCAAGGAGAACCTCAAGACACTGCCAATGAACTCACTGATACTCATGTAATTAAAAAAAAAATGGTACAGAGTGCCTACTGTCATCATACAACATGCTGCCTGGACTGATGGCATATGACAACCATGATTATGGAAGGTAATTGTCAGATTATTGGGCAATGCCCTCTTTGCTGTCAGATGAGAAAATGGGTGTTCAACATTCACTTCACCCAGTCAGTGACAGGGCTACCTTACTTGTGTCAGCCACTCCACCTTTCGACAAACAACTATGGATCTGAACACGAAGCTAAAGCAAGAATGGATTTAGCTTCTACAGAATGAGAAGCAACTGTTCTCAATACAAAACACAAACAACATTGCTAAGGTGAAGTCTAATGTGAAGCAGAGCCTCTATGACACCACCGCCATAGGAAGCATTTTGAATGCCAGACAGCAAGGATGAAGAAGGATGAGCAGGCAGTTCAAGGACCTGCTGGCATGCATGACGGATTTTGAAGCTGAGCCCTTTGACATTTCTTCACCTACACTGAGGTTGTTACAGTCTGGCCTGGTTGCCTCAACAGAGTTAGTGTATGACCTAAAGACTGCAATTCCAGATGGCCAAGCTCAGGATGAAGCCTACCTGCAAGAGGAGCTTCTTTCCCATCGTTATCCCTACATTAAGGGTTGGTTGCCTGATGCGCCTTCTCCGCTGCCTTCTATCAGAGGCTCATCCTCCACCAAAAATCTTCTCTCCATTATCTTCCCTCACTTTTATCTTACCATCTAATTCTCTGTCTACCTCTCGATCTTCTTCCTCTAACAGGTACCTTCCAAGCCCTCTTCACTCCCTCCTCAACATATGCCCATATCACCTCAATATGACTTTTATTACCTCTGTAATCTTTACTAAGCCTGCCCTTCTTATTTCATCATTTTCCAATCTCTCAAGCAGCAAATATTTCTATAATCCACCTCAGCATTCTCATCTCTGTTCTTTCAAGCTTTACTTCCTCTTTCCTTCTTAGAGCCCATGTTTCCGAGCCCTACATTAACACTGGTTTTACCACTGTGCTATAGATATTGACTTTT
>NC_087212.1:71669974-71702474 GCF_015104395.2 Macrobrachium nipponense | reverse complement strand
AGTAGTATCTAAAAGTTTCTATAAGTAAGGAGTCCTAGGGGAGACTTGATTTCTTTTAATGCCTTATGATATCTCCCATTTTTTTCACTAGAATTCCTAATACACTAATAACGGCTACTACTTTAAAGGTCAAAGGGACCCCCCTATGGTGGTTATGCCGTCAGTGCACCTCACGTGGTACACTATGGGCGTTAAGGTGCGTCCACACGGTCGAACAATGTCAGACGGACAAACACTGTTACCATATCATACGCGAAGCAGGATGACGTCTTAATCGCTGAAACGATAGGAGTAGATCTGGCAATAAAAAATGATACCAGAGGAGGTTGTATACCACTGTTTTTACTCTACTCACAAGGCAAGACCGGCAGGCAATTGTTAATTTATAACAATGGTTGTCCGTCGGACATTGTTCGACCGTGCGGACGCACCTTTACTTGAGGGTTTTTGCAGCGTCTCTTCGGCCCTAGCTGCAACCTCTGTCTTTCCTTTTACTGTACTTCCAATCATATGCTCTTTTTCCAATCTGACTTCCACCCTCTCCTTATAACAATAATTGTTTCACAGCACAACTATGAGGTTTTCCTCCTGTTATACCTTTCAAGCCTTACTGACAATCTCCCTTTCAGCGCTGAATGACCTCAAAGGTTCCAGCGCTCGGCCTTTGTTCTCAAATCTATATTCTATTCTCAATTGAACTAACACGACTAACTTACTATTATCCACTTAGCTATCATCCAACAAATACTAGAAAGTTGCCCACTAACTAAATGACAAGGTTTACGCACATACTATAATCATCAAAATAAAGTACACCCAGACAAAAGGGCACATCATTAGGCAAAACCACCCAAAAATTCGATTATACATACTAAACTTCAACTGAGTATGTGCAAGTTACAAATGCCCTTCGTTTACAAAGTATGTGAGAGGATCTTGAGGAACAATCGTATTTCAAAAGTTCACTACTCAAATTTTGCCAATAGGTTTGGTCTCGTTTATCATAAAGCAATGAAACCTGGCACCCTGATTACGACCATAGTACCCTGACCCGTTCTTCTTTCATGGAGGTCTATTACTTATAAATTCAAAAATAAAAGTTTATGGTGATAACCCAGACAAAGGCTACATTGCAAAGCCTTTGTTATAAACTACATAGATTTGCTCTTACAAAGGAATGCTTGGAACGTATTCGTTCCACTGGCGTTTTAGGCTTCATTGCTGTCAGCACCAGACTACAAAGTTCGGTCGAAAATGTCACAAGCGAACAGCTCTCGGTGGGGTAAGGACCTTGACGTACACTCAACGCTACTTCTCATGACTATTACCATTAGCATTGGAAACACTGACAAATATTAGCAAAGGAAAAACCAGATAATGAATCCTAGTTCAAAAAGCTCTCACTGGATTTTGTTTTTCTAACAAATTACAGTAATTTAAGAAATCTAGATAACTAAGAAAACATCCACAAACAAACAACACTATAAGATTTCTCTATGAAAATGCATACAAACACGACCTGCCAACTCACTTAACTTTGGCGAATTGTAAAACTATAACCTAGTCTCAAATCCTGCCTCACTCAGCCAGCCCCGTCCCACAAGATTTTTACAAACCGTAAATACGGCCATGACCTCAAACATTTTGTAATCATTCCTTACAATAACTGTTTACATCTTGTGCAAATGAAACGAAAAGTTTTCTCCCAATATAACACTTTATCTTGATAACGATAAGGTGAGTACTCCCAATGATCACAATCGTTATCTTCAATCAGTTAATATATAACATATGGGTAAGTGTAGCCTACGCATGTTTTACACAATGGTCGTAGGGCAATTGCCACCAACCTTTCAAAACGGTGAGAAACCAACTATTACTAGAAATAATTCATTAAAATCAGTCCTCGAAAAGGACAAAATGTGAAAAAGATCTAAAGTACTCAGCAACATGGTTTTAATATTAAAAATGATTTTTCCCGCTGACGTAACAAACATGAACAAATGCACGCCATGCTGGCAGCTATCACGGGCGAAATAATGAATTTCTGCAGCCGACGCTTGCCAGGGAATTCATAACTGTGTCACTTTCGTACATTGTTTTATTATTATTATCATTATTATTATTATTACTCTCTTAGATATAATGAAAATAAGCAGGGTTTTACATAAAGGCAGCAAGAGTTTGGTGTCTCGAAGTGATTACCAAATGCGACTGGATGAATGGTTTTAAGACTGTAGGAAAAGACAATTTTATCATAAAAAAAAGGGGGGGGAGTGAAGGCGGCCGAACCGATATACGAAATATTTGAAATGACTCGTTTTAATAAAAACGATTGCTTTGTTTTTGCTTTGTAGGTGATTTTAAGCGTTTCAAACATTTCAAAATATGACAGAGCTCTGGAGTGGACCCTTCGAAAACCAGGGGATTTCTGTTTTTAACAGCGATGAAAATGCACCTGAAATTGAAGCTGCCTACAACAATTCATGAGGAAGGGAAGCCATTCCAAACTTTCCAATTTATAAAACGAAGGAATATTTTTCGGCCTCGAGTTTCAAAATTTAAACGAAGGGTGGCTAAGTACCCTTTTTCAGGGTTTCGAAATTGATATGATATTGAAAAATTCGGTTGAAGAGTTTCAAGTCTCATCATAGTTTGGCTTGTTTGATAAAAGTGTTCACTTTTTTTTTTTTTTTGCTTTCATTACTATTGGAAAAAGTTGTACGGGTGTTATTTTCTTACATAAAATGGTAAATTAATGTGATTCGCGATATGAAGTTTCATAGATTTTTTCTGTTACCGTTATTAATTAACATTATTAATTGAACAGATGATGAATGCAGTCCATAGACTAGCTAAGGGATCAAAGTGCAGGAGTCATTTCTTTTACACAGTTCTGTATGTTAGGCAGACATCTTAAAGTAGTACATTAATCAAACCACCGACTCTTAGCTCTCACACGGCAGCTGTAATTTCTCATACGTAAAAAAAGTATCTTATCTAATATAACCCAAATTAAACCTTTGTAACAGGACAAATAAAAACTGTTGAAGATTCAGGAAATAAACTCCCTTTCGGGCGTCTGTTCCAAACTTGTCACTTGCTGGTGGGTGAACTGGTTCATACAAAACAACAGGTTCATACAAAACATGTTTTCCAGTTAATGTCAAGGGGAATCTTTCGGCTTTCGGAAGCATTCGGTTTCGTATCGTCGTCAGTGATATTTCGATCAGAGAAGGCGAAGAACATTCTGAATTCCACAGAAACTTCCACAGTTAATCGAGGAAGTCGTAAAGTGGAGCCCATCAGAGTAAAACCCGCGTTATATGTCAGGTTTACTGGGACCGAACAGTTGTTAGACAAGGCTACAATTCCCGGGAGACTCAGTGACACCCATTGATTTTTGATGGGGACCTTATAAACGCCTTTATAGACACAATAAAGTCTTTATCCTCCGTACGCACAAGATACAATCTTACGGATGGGAGTATAAGGTGACGCTTGCACTAGACCATACACAAATGCATTCTTAGACATCATACGTCCCTCCTGCACTCGATAACAGAGAGGAGGAAATCCCGGCATAAATATTTAAACACAGCTCTAGAGATGAAAGAATCCACTCATATCGTTCGTTAACTTGATGCATATTCCTTGCAAAGTCCTACATTGTATCTGGGGCAGCCGAGGGGCGAAGGCCACGCGAAGTAGCGAGGTCCTTCTGCAAATTTAGGACACACGAGTTCATTTGAGAGCTGTCTTATGAAATTTATCATGAATTACGCAAAGAATCATTTGATTCTATTTAGGGGAAATAAAACCCTGTCAACTCATATGATGCAATATGCTAGCACATTCTTTTTATTTGTTCATTCATAAGGCGGCCTTAAAGATAATGTAAGAATAACATTCTTATTTATGAAGCATTATCTCATCAAGCCACGATACACACACACACACAAAAGAGTGACACTCACTTACGTGACGCATGACAAGATTACTTCTTATGCAGTATGCAGATACGACCACTGCACTATATTTCATGCCATACACTTGTACATCAAACTAATATCACTACATATAATTTAACGAGTATTTATAGAACACAAAGGATCGCTAGAAATCTTTTCATAGGAACAATTAAAAAAATATTGTGATTAAATCAAGGTTTTTATTTAATGTTTAATGTTCCACTCTACTGCAGAGAAATAACCTTTGAAGCCGAAAACTTGAGTTATACTTGTGTAGACTGATATAACAGGAAACCACTGGAAACGAATCCCATGGAACTCATCATATGCAATTTCAGCGACTTAGACCCATTTTGCACGGTGAACCACTGACCAGTGTCAGAGGTCTTTCTCTCCCTTAACTCTGAGATACTGTGCAATGATCTTCATGAAAGTTCTATTTCAGTTCGTACTTCTTCGAAGTGTAACAGAGGTTGCAATGCTATTTCAAGTGACACGGAACATTACCACACTGTTCCTACAAATATGATCTGCAGGTATATTTCTATTCATTTCATTTATTGTTCCTTTTTTCGACTTTTCTCCTTTTATTCAATATAAAGGCATTCTACCCTGGGAAAGTTTCCTGTCTTGACAACCGAATGGGTACCGTCGGGCGCTCGAGTATCCCCGGTGCCGAATCGTTAATCATTTATAATTCCCATTCCGTGATATTCCCGAGGTAGAGCGAATTGGATCCAAAACGACATTTGTAGGTCAATGTTTGCAATTAAAAAAAAATGTCATGGTGTATGTATTAAATATATATTTGCATATTATAATATAATATTATATATATATATATATATATATATATATACTATATTATATATTATAATATATATATATATATATATACACGCATAGTTTTATATTTATATATACTCACACATTAAGCTACAAATGTTGTCAACAGCCAATTCACTCTGCCTTGAATGTAGCACCGAAAGAAATTATAACTGATAAGTGATTCATCACCTGTGAGATTCGAACTCCTGGCGAGTGAGGATGAATTGATACCGACTCTGCCGTACATATACCTTTACAAAGGGTACACGAAACAGCCGGAGTAATTCATATCCCTTATGCGTATATAATCGTTTTATACTATGTATATATAACCTGGTGTTTACTGAACAATAAGGCTCATTAGAAATCCTTTCATCTGAACACTGGGGAAACAGTAGTCAAAGGTAAAAAAAAATTATGAGTAGATCAAGGCTTTCATTCTTTTTTTATAATGTTATGTTTTTTGCATGGAAATCCATGTACCTAAACCGAGTGGCCGAAGCTCTTTGAAGCCCAAACGCCATGTTCTGACTTGACCAAATATATCGACGTACCATAAAATCAGTGAAGACTAATTCCATGAGACTAATATGCAACTAACACATTTCGTCATCAGATATCCACCGAGTTGAGTTTTACAAACTTTCCATGTTACACTGACACGTGAAAGAGGGCCTTCTTTCCCTCTACTTTGAAACAGTGGAGTGGGCTTCATGATAATGCTGCTGTACTTGATGCTCTTAAGTGTAAGAGATTTTGCAAACCTATTTCAATTGGACATCCCGATGCCAGAGAACAATAAATCCATCAATACATCCATCAATCAAATGGACACGCTCCATTACCTTAGTGTTCTGCTTAAGAATAATTCTGAGCGCAATGCGACCTTCCTATAGATGTCTACTTTTTTTAACACACGGGAATTCTATTCTTAGGTAACTCCCTTTAACAACAATTACGTTTCATTTTTCAAGGTCAAATAAATAATATATATATATATATATATATATATATATATATATATATATATATATATATATATATATATATAAAACACACACTTATGCACACAAGTAAACAAACATGTATTATATATATATATATATATATATATATATATATATAATTATATATATATATAACAGGGCTAGGCGACGATCAGCAAGACAAATCAGTGCGAGGGTGGACCAGGGAAACCAACTAATTCCAATATATTTCTTTATTTCCGACTTTTCGTAATAATTTCTTTATTACATCATCAGGGATCTGTTGAATAATGAATAAATTACTGAAAAAGTTACTGTAAAAACTTAAAAATTTTATAAGAAAATTAAAAATCAATACATTACAGCTGTAATGTATTGAATTTTAATTTTCTTATGAAATTTTAAGTTTTTACAGTAACCTTTTTAGTAATTTATTCATTATTCAACATATCCCTGATGATGTAAGTAAATAAATTATACGAAACGTCGGAAATAATGAAATATGTTTGAATTAATTGGTTTCCCTGGTCCACCCTTGCACTGATATATATATATATATATATATATCTATATAATTATATATATATATTATATATATCATATATATATATATATAATATAATATAATTTTATATATATATATATATATATATATCTAAGAGATGATATTATATATATATATATATATATATATATATATATATATATATATATAAACAAGAAAATGTCTGTTAGTTTGTTTGTTTGTATGAACGCTATAGTTAGTTATTTTATTGACAAAATTATACAATTATTGGTACAAATTTGTCCACAAAGAGACAGTACAAAATAAACAAAGTGGACAGTAATCTCTTCTATTCTTGCAGGTACATGGCCCACAAAGAAAAAATACAACATCAAAATACAAGTTCGCGCAAATCACATAAGACTATAAGACAATAAAAAACGAAAAAAAGGAACTTACTACAGAGAAAAAAACATAGTTACTTCACTATCAAGTCCCAACACACATAATGCTTGAAAAAAAAGGAACAGTTCATTTGAAGCAAAAACATAAAACAGAAGACAAAGCCGAACATTACTCATAAATACGAAGAACTTCATAAACATATGTACCCAAATCAACAATATTACCATTTTCATTTAAAAAAGTACTCAGAGACTCGTAATTTAGGTTTGGATATTTATGCCTACATGGCATTGACAGAGGACAATTGATAAGAACATGCGACTCATCCTGAATAGCGCTACTATCGCAAGTACACACTCTAAATTCGGCTCCACCTACCTGTTTCTATACGAAGGTTATGGGACAGTCGTAAACGACTGAAAGCTACGCGAATATAAGCAGAGATATATAATTTATCAGTATATAATTTATGCATTACTAAGTTGGGATTAAGTTTGTCTCTGTAAGTCACATGTTTTGTTGCTGAAGCTGGTCTATTTCTAACTGATGATATGATGTCAATAAATCCAAATTTCTTGACCGATTTTGACGAGATTTTAAATATTAGTCGATATCAACTGGGAAAGGTCATGGAGAAAACAGAATTAAAATCGGACCATTGGTTAGGTGAAATGTGAAAATTACTGAAAACAACAGATATTAGCATCTAATCCATGGTTTTCGAGGTTGGTGAGAAGAAGAGCAACACTCTTGATGTCCTTCAAGTCCAAATTCACCCCCAATAGGGAGGGGGAGTGAAGAGGGTGATGTAAAAATTACAGAAATGACAGATATTACTTTCTAATCCATGATGAATAGTGACACTGCCGAAGTCCATTAAGTCCAATTTCAGCCCCAATAGGAGGGGGCAGTGAAAAGGGGTGGGAAGGTGGTGATATGTAAAAATTAACCAACCATTACAGATATTAGCTTCTAATCAACCGTTTTTGAGGTCACTGGGATGATTAGTGACACTCAATGCCCTATTTAAGTCGAAGTTCAGCCCTGATAGGAAGGGGGCGTGAGAAGGGGGCGGGAGGAGGTGTGGAAGGTAGTGACATTTAAAAATAACCTAAAACTGCAGATATTAGAGTCTAGTCCAAAGTTTTTGAGGTTGCTGCGATGAACAGAGACGCTCATGAAGCCCTTCAGGCGAAGTTCAGCCTCGATAGGAATAGGGTCGAGAATGTGGTAAAAAGTAAAAACTGCAGGGCAATGTAACTGAGGCAACTATCTTGACAGGAGAGAGAGAGAGAGAGAGAGAGAGAGAGAGAGAGAAAGCGTTAATCAGTGTTGGGTTGGTCATCTACATATATATATATATATATATATATGTATATATATATATATATATATATATATATATATATATATATATATATATATATATATATATATATATATATATATATACGCATAATACTCCATCGAGCGAAACTGCCCACGGTGCGTGAACCTATCACATCTAACTAGCTTTTCCACTTTGGCCAATACCTACCTCAATTCACCTCTTCACGGACACCACCCAAGTATATAAAATCCACTGTTTCTAGAGACACTGGTCCTCAGAGTTTTCGCCGTAATCATTTAGTCTGCATTTATATACAGCGCACACTTCACAGAGCCGGGTTAGCGCCAAAGAACTTTTCTAACCTTTCCCTCTTTGTGTCTTTGTGCAATATTTTCTCTGGAATTCGCCAGCCATCATTTCAAGACGGCCTGCCCGGAGAAGTTTTCCAGTTGATAAGAGTATAAATGGAATGAGAATAGCAATATGCTGGACCTCCTTATCTGTCTCTCTGTCAAACCAGTACACTCAAGGGATCTTTTCCAACCATCACAAGTAAGCCATCCTCCCTCTGCACCACAATGCTGAGTCCCGGACGTTACATTCATTATGACTTTTGAAAGAAAACGGTCAAGTTTTACGTCGTTTTCGAATAAACTTTTTTTATCAGTAAAACACAAGACAGTAAATGAGCCGTACAGTGTATGGAATGTAGGACACACGATTATAATCTTAAAATAGCGATGTTCTCAATTCACGAGAGCAGGTGGTAATTCAGTGTTGCAAGATCCCAATTTCTGTTATCTGTCAACATCCTGCCACAACGTTGCCCCGAGTAGCCCATGACTTGAAGTTGGACAATTTCATAAAAGTGCTACATTCGAGCACGATCATGATAGACTTTCGTTTCGTAGCAATACAAAAATAATAGTAGTTACTTGTTGCAAAGCAAGGTGGCAAAATGATAAAAAAAAAGCCTTTGTCTGAGTGTAATCACAATGGAAATAATATTGGTTACTTGGGTAAAGTTGGGTGGCAAACTGACTGGGGGCTTGAAAACGCTGTCATATGACAGAGGTTTTACTTGTACCAGACACCCAATAAAATGACACTACATGGGAAAGGAGAGAATCAATAGGCAGCATTATCACACTTGTGGAGGCATCTCTGGTTACGTCACTTCTGAGAAGTGTAAACGAACTCCTTGAGCAAAACGTCATCAAGAGCTGAAAACAACTTCTCATTTCTGGAGTCTATCCTCGTATAATAAGAACTGAAATTTTAATCAATATTTAAGATCTTGGCTCAAAAAAGGTGTACATTAAATCAATATTAATATGCAAGAAAAGAAAGTCATATCTACCTTTACAGTACTGACGCGTAAACTAGAATGTCAAATATCTCTCCTTCTTTGTGATCACGTCAACGTTAAACTGATCATAAGCCATAATCTTTCGAATGGGATTTTAAAAAGAAAACAATCTAAACAAAGTTTTCACGAGAATAACTTTATGTGACAAATATACTGCGTAGCAAGTGCAAGGCTGGTACAATATCAGTCACAGGCTAAAGGTCACCCAATAGCATAAGAGGTGGAAATCCGTTTATAAGAGATTAAATTTAGGTTAAAAGGCTATAAAAACAGGGGCTCTCCTTAAACCATTTCCTTTCGTCGTCCTTTCATATTTATGTAAAGAAATTCAGGAAAGCCTTTCGCTGGTGAAGCTTACAATCTTTGCTGCGTGATAGCTGAGACTTGTTACACAAACAAGGTGCTGTTGAATGTTCACCGACACTGGCATACATACAAAAATACATATTTAAAGTGTTATACATACCTACCAAGTACTTTAACGAAAATCAAGAGCTCGCCAGGTGTTGTTCTTAAATGAGAACTGAATATTGGCGAGAGGTCAAGTTGAGGAAGTTGCACGGCCAGTGGGAAGCGACGAAAAGGGAAGCGGATTCAGAGAAGCAAAAGCAGAGTCAAGCAGCTGCAGGCTGAAGGGTCAGTGCGGAGACATTGACTACCGACTACAACGGGCCATAGCATCTCAATTGCAATTTATGCTACAGTAATTGCAAGTTATTGCTATAGCAAGTCAATGTTAGTACAAAAATCATAAAATAAACTTCGAAAACAGTCAAACAACATCCCTAAAACAATAACAGGTTAGTTGAGGATGGGGCGTTATTGACGTGATACCTGTAGCGGTTGGGAACAACAACTATAGTGCTTTGGATAAGATCAATATGTATTATGTCTTATTGGAAACAGGCTTATTGGGTGTGCTTAAAAGAACCATGGATACTTTTCTATGGCAGACCAGTTTTATTGGTCTGACCATCATTATCCTATCCCAAGAGAATATCTTTATGGTTGTATCTACAGTAACTAAAAAATGGACACCTGATGAGATCTGTACGGACATCATTTATGAATATGAATTATCAAAATTGTCTAACCTTCCTTCTAACAAAGGGAGCATGTGCCGTTGGGTCACGTAAAATTTTTTTAATATTAAACAATTATCCGTTAAAAATTATACAGGAAGGCTGTATGTTGTATCCGGCAATAAAAAATAACAGCAAACTGTAGAATCTGACTAGACATGACAAAATAAAAAAGGTCAAGAGATAACAGTAACGTACATAACTGCATTTACAGTTAAGTGTTTATTTCTCATCTTGTTGCGAGGAAAAAATGTTATATACTACTGGGACCGCTATCAGGTGTCGGGAAATCTTTTGGGATAAGCTGCTATCCCCTTATCTCTATGTAACCAAAAGAATGCTCTACCACTTCCGTCATCAGAGACAGGCAAATGAGGTTTTAATTGAAGCGTATATATTGAAGGCAGGGGAAGCACACAAACAGGTCAAGAAACTCATATTCATTAGGGTGCAACGTTTCGAAGCCAACCAGCAGGCCTCATTTTCAAACTACAAAGTAGCAATACCTATACTCGGTTTTTTTCCATCTGTCCATCCGCATGTGGTGTTTGCGTATGGTAACACTGCGTCCCGGGCTTTACATAGTTACATTCAACGATTATAATAATATCCTATTTCGAATATTAACGGTGTAATTCATACAGTAAATTATTAAAACACTTTTCAGTTGCAAATGTACACCCAGATATTCTTTTATTTACCTAAAACTTACACAAAGCGTAACTATCTAAAGCCCGGGACGCAATGTTACCATACGCAAACACCACAGCCGGATGGACAGATGGAAAAAAACAGAGTATAATTAGTAAAATAAAATTAAGTTACAATATCAAAATACACAATATAAGGTACAATCAAACAATCACAGTTAAAAATATGAATAAGGACCAATGGAGGCAGAGGAAGGAATAACCAAAAAACGAAAATATTTCACAAGAGATAAAGAGGTGTAGACATTCTCATGGGTGTTCAGTGAGAGGACCAGTTTTTTAATAGACAATTATTCGTTAATTGCTAAAATCTTATGATTGGAGGCTCTGGTGGAATATTTACATTTATTGGCATGATCCGTGTTAGAAAATTCGAGATTTGAAAGCTTAGTGCCAGTTCTATAGCTGACAGCTCTATGACTGTCGATTCGGACCTTGTAGGTAACCTATGAGTCGATCCAATATAGGTTCCTCGATTACATCGGGGACAAATAAACTTGTAAATAAAAGGTCCTTGAAAATGGGTTTGTGGGAATAATTTTGATTTTCACGGCAGGGAGGTGACCGGATATTCAGGCTTGGAGTTCCTTACAAAAGGTTGTATCGGAAGGCTGCAATAAAAAGGTAATTTAGGAACGTGAGGAATAGGTTCACGTGGAACGAAAATGTTATCTAAAAACTTAGAGACGTGTTTAAAGAATAATTGGATGGGAAAGCAGTTGCCGTTAAAATATTTTTGCAAGAACGTGATTTCATTGTTTTTACAGAACCCATGAAAAAGAGACTCACCCATAGGAAAAAGCTTACTTAAAGTAATATAAGTGGTCTATTGTACCGGTACATTCGCGAATAAGACTCCACATCATAGCTTACCATAACAAGAGCCGAGTCCTGAGCAAGAATAGTTTTTTTGAACTTATATTAATTCTTAAGGCTATAATATTATCAGCCAAGGGGGAGGGGGGGGGGTAAGCATGGTAACTAGATATTTTACCAGTTTGTAATTGGCATTATCGTAAGACGATAAGATAGGGCATATAGAAACATTATCTTTGTGGGTACACTGAAGCATATGATGTCTCTGAGCTGTACAAGGACAGATCAGTATTTTCATTGATAATACCACAGTCTTTTAAGCTTTTCAGAAATCGATTAATACGGTCTTCTATTTTAAACAGTGTTGAAAATTCAGAAGTTCCTAAATTTTGGAACTTAGAATTATCATTTAAAATTGTTTCCACCTTAGAAATATAATCATCCTTGCTAAGAATAACAACTCCTTTACCCATGTCAGGACGGGTAATAATAATGTCTTTGTTTTTGCAAGAGATTTGAGAATATTCATGTCTCCCTTTTTAAGAAATGGAGCCCAATATGCAGTCAATTTCGAATAAGTTTTATGTGATAGGCCTTGAAGTTTTGTTCGAAAGTTGGGGACATGAAGGTTGAGATTAAGGTTGATGAATCTAGATAACAGGAACTCTAGACTACCAAAGAGCTGTATAAATGAGGGTCTGTAATATGGTAAAGCAAAATCCAAACCAAGAGAGAGGAGGAATTCTTCTTGTTTCGGTAGGAAGTAATAGGAGAAATTTATCAGTTTTATTGCCACGATTAAATTTATGAACGATTAAATTTTGCGCAGTTTTCTCTCGTGGACCTCTTGGACATGGAAAACAAAGGAACTGATACATTTATTAAACGGATAAGTGAAGATGTAACGGTAGAGGTTAGACAAGTTGTTAATAACAATTTGAAAGAGAGTATGATTAGCGGTGGATAGCTTGTGAATAATATTTTGTTTATAAGAAATTTCCATATTGAAAGGAGTAACAGTGGAATCGGAATAAAAATGAGTGTTTCATAAGGATTTCGTATATAATTTAAATATAACAAAATTTGGCGTTACTTTGTTAAGCACACAGAATTGCAGAAATTCCAGGTCACATTCTGCCTTCCTGAGTTTTTTTGTAATGCGTTCCAAGGATCTGAGTGTTATCTTGTGTTGGTCCATATTTGTGAACGATTAAGTATGAAAGTTCTGAAATCGGCTAAGTTGTATAACAAAAAAGAACAAATTTTAATAGTTTTTGTTCTCTTGATTTGAAGATTAATGCCTTTTAACCATGCTTCACCGAGCCTTCCCTTTGTCCTCTAGTGGGCAAGCTTTTCACAATGAAATCAGTCACGTTCTTGCAAAAATATTTTATCAGCAACTGCTTTCCTACCTAATTATTCTTTAAACATGTCTCCAAATTCTTAAATAATGTCTTCGTTCCACGTCATCCTACTCCTCACGTTCCTAAATTACCTCTCTGTTCCAATCTTCTTTTTATTCACCATACAACCTTTTATAAGGAACTCCAAGCTTTAATATCTGTTCATTACCCTGCCGTGAAAATCAAAATTGATCCCACCAACCCACTGAATATCGGTAGCCTTTTCAACTTCAAGGACAATTTGGATCCATTGATGACCTCGTGTGTTATTTACAAGTTTACTTGCCCTTGATGTAATCGAGCAACCTATATCGGATCGACACATTAGTTACATAAGGTCCGAATCGACAATCATAGAACTGTCAACTATAGAACTGGCACTAAGCTTTCAAATCCCGAATTTTCCAACATAAGGGATCATACCGATAAATGTAGGTATTCCATTCAGTAAAAGGACTTTAGGGTTTTGGGCAGAGCCTCCAATCATAAGATTTTAACAATTAATGAATCATTGTTTATTAAAAAACTGGTCCCCTCATTGAGCACGCATGCCACGTCTGCACCTCTTGACCTCTTGTGAACTGTTTACGTTTTTTGGTTAGTCCTTCCTCTGTCTCCACAATCAACGGTTGGTCCTTAGTCGTATTTTTAAGAGTGATTGTTTTATTGTACCTTATCTTGTGTATTATAATATTGTAACTTAATTTTATTGTATTAATTAGGTATTATTACTTTGTAGCTTGAAAATGAGGACAGCTGGTTGGCTTCGAAGCGTTGCAACCCAATAAATATGAGTTTCTTGACCTGTGGTCTGCTTCCTCTTTCTTCATTGTATTGTTGGGTTTAGGGGAACCTCTCCCTGTTGAATATATATATATATATATATATATATATATATATATATATATATATATATATATATATATATATATATGATCACACCGCGACCAACACACTCGCTCCCGCACGCACGCACACACATACAGATATATATATATATATATATATATATATATATATATATATATATATATATATATATACTTTTTCTAACTGCTATTTTGCTTTTAAGTGATTTCGTCTTTTCTTATGAAAAGTTTTTTTATGTACAAAATCCAATTACTTTGATCATTTTACCTTGAAAATGTGTAGCAATTACACAAAAGTACTTGGTACTTAGTTTTGGATTATCTACTCCTTGTGGAGAACCTGCACACACACACACACACATACACACACACACACACACACACACACACACACACACATATATATATTATATATATATATATATATATATTATATATATATATATATATATATATATATGTGTGTGTGTGTGTGTGTGTGTGTGTGCAGGTTCTCCACAAGGAGTAGATAATCCAAAACTAAAGTACCAAGTAATTTTGTGTAATTGCTACACATTTTCAAGGTAAAATGAACAAAGTAATTGGATTTTGTACTGTTAGAACTTTATGCTTTTCTGTTTATAATTAGCTTTAGTTTACCCTATTTTTTCGTTTACTTTAGTATCCCCTTCAGGGATTTAAGTTTTCTTCCTCCACGTTATTTTGAATTTCCCTTCCTGTTTTTGATCCTTGGCTTGTTTATTCTCAGAGTCCTGTTTTTGGTCTCCTTGGATCATTCCGAGGTGACTTTGGAAGTCCCTGTGCCTTGGTAAGGCAGTGTGTTTCTGGCCTTTCGTGATATACGACTTCTTTGGACTACACTGCAAGTACAACTCCGTAATTCTGGAAGAATTTTCGTTATTTGGAGCTGGAGTCGTCCACATCACTGCGACTTCTCCTCTTGCTGTAGCCTTGGGCCAGTATTTGCCTGGGGGACCCACCGAGTGCAGGTATAAGTCATCACATTTTTATTGATGCTGTGGGACGTGAGGCCGTTGTGTTATAGTCAGGCCTGACTTTGGACCTCGTAAGGCTGTCCCTGTCTAGTAGCCTTTGTCTACGGACGTTGACGTGCTAGGACGAATAGTTCCTGTCACATTTATCTGCTGATGCCATGCCCCATAGTTCAGGCAGTTCCTGTTCACTTTAGGATCTCTGTGGAGGTTTAGTCTTTTGGTGGCCACCGTGTGTTAGAGGAAGGGATTTCCTTTAGATTTGTAAATCGTTAGGCTTCTATCTGGCCGACATTTCTTTTTTCTTTCAGAACCCCCTTTTTATTTGGTATGTATGGTTTATGTGCTATCTTTAATGGTGTAGGAGATTTGCTTTAATTTTGTTTTCACTGTGTGATTGACATTCATTTATTATTGTATTTTTAGAGGTTCTGTTTTTCATTTCTTTCTTTAGCAAATTTTTGTAATAAACTTTAAGATTTTATTTATGGTATTTGTATCCCTCTCTATTAATATGCGCACACTGTAGGTTATTTCACTCGCTGTGACTCTAACTTAGAGAACACCTGTTGAAAAGATAATGAGTGGTTCAGTTTTTCTGAATTGATGTTTAGACCTTTGTGAAGGGTCATAACATATTTTGGCGACCTTGCCAGGATTTCTGATCCTGTAAGGTGTTCTCAGTGTGCGGTATTAATTTTGAGGGTTATTGGCATAGGTCTAGCACCTCTAGGTATTTTGTATCTGGCTTTGTAAGTTTCTTTATTTCTTCATAATGGAGACTGCTGCTATTTTGGATATAATCAGTGGAGAAGGCTGGGAGAGAGGTTGGCTGATCTAAATAGGGATGAATTGTTTACTGTGGCTAATTATTTGGACTTAGAGTTTGACCCCTCTATCAAAAAAGGTTTGTTATTGTTAACCATTTATGAAAATGTTAGGTCTGTAAAACCAGATGGTGATAAGGAGGTGAAATCGGTGGTAACTGGAATTGTTGGAAAGGCAAATTCAGTTGCAGACTTTAGAGTTTGAGATGGAAAAGTTTAGGGCAGGAGAGAGAGAGAAAGAAAGACAGTTCGAAAGAGAAAAATGGGGGACTAACCCGTCTTCTCCCTCGCCGTCCTCCCCTGACTCGTCTCTTGGTCCAGTGATTAATTTGGTACAGGCATTGAAATTTGTTCCCACGTTTCAAGAATCTAATGTAGCTGAGTTCTTTGTGTCCTTTGAGAGAATGGCCGCTAGGCTGCAGTGGCCAGTAGAGCACTGGACTACCTTAATACAGAGTAAATTTATTGGAAAGCACAGAAGGTGTATGTAACCTTGGATGAGTCTGGCCTCGGATTACGAGAACGTTAAGGCCATTTATACAGGCCATATGAGTTAGTCCCGGAAGCCTATAGACAGCGTTTTCGGAACTGGCAGAAAACTGATGATCAAACCTTTGTAGAGTTTGCCAGGGGGAAACAACAGTTTGCCGAGGACTGGTTTAAGTCGAAGGAAGTAGATAGTTTCGATAAGTTGAAAGAATTATTGTTAATTGAGGATTTAAGCGATGTGTTCCTGATAAGTTAAAATCTCATTTGGAAGAACTAAAACTGGATAAATTGCAGGAGGTGGCTGTAACTAGCGACGAATATATTTTGTCTCACAAAGTTGAATTTCAGAATATTACTTCAGAAGGTATGTCTGGTTGGAATAAGTCTAGCCGTAGTAATAATGTCTCTTCCAGGAATAATAATAATAATGTCTCTTTCAGGAACAATAATAATGTCTCTTCCAGGAATAATAATAATGTTTCTTCTAGGAATAATAATGATAATGTGTTTTCCAGGAAGGCAGGGAATAGTTATGACTCTGGGAAAGGTATAGTTTGTTTCTTTTGTAAAAAAAGGGGTCATGTTAAAAGTAGGTGTTTCGCTTTCAAGAAGTCTCGACAGTTTCTGCAAAGACCGGTAATGGGTGTATGAAACAATGAAGCTGAGTCTGTTAAAACCAAAACGGGAAATCAATGACTAGGTGGCAGTTTTGGTAAATTCATCTCTGAGGGTTGTGTGGCAACTGTTGGTTCATCCTTGGAAAGGGGGGTGCAAATTTTAAGAGAAACGGGTGCTGCGCAATCCTTAATCCTGAGAGAGGCGCTGCCAGTTGATTTTGAAGCTTCTGAGGAAGAATTTGTAATCTTGACAGGTTTTCCAGATTCAGTGGAGTCTTATCCCATCGGCGTTTTTTGTTTGAACTGTCCGTCATTCTCGGGAACCATTAAATTGGCTATTGTGGAAAAATTCCCTGTGAAAGGTGTAGATGTCGTCTTGGGTAACGACATAGGTTATAAAAACACAACTTGTCCTATTTTGATGGTGAATCCCGAAATTTCTGTGGTCACTCGTTCGCTAGCTAGGGTTGTTGACGCTGCAGAGTCAACAACCAATTTAGATTTAAGTAGTCTAGAAAGTAGTGGTAGTGGTAGCAGTAGTAGTGATAATGTAGTAGATAGTTTAGTTAAACCAAATTGGACAAGGGAAGAGCTTATCAAAGCACAGAAGACTGAATTCCATAATTTACCCAAGGAGTCTGGCCCTCTTCTTGATTTGACGGTGCCTCAGTACCGAATAATTAATAACATTCTGTACAGGTGCAGTAGGCCTAAAGAGGTGGATAATGACCAATGTGAGGTGGTTCGTCAGTTAATGGTTCCTTTTGATTTCAGATTGAGATTGATGTCTGTGGCTCATGAAAATCATTTGGCAGGGCATTTCGGAATTTGGAAGACAACGTTGAAACTTCTATCCAACTTTTGGTGGCCAGGTTTGAAATCTGATGTGAAGAAGTTTGTCAACGGTTGTGGTATTTGTCAGAAGGTAGGAAAACCTAATCAATTGATTCCTAAGGCGCCGTTAATCCCAATTCCTTTAGTGTCAGAACCTTTCAAAGAGGTGATAATTGACGTAGTTGGTCCTTTGCCTAGATCACGGAGTGGGAATGAATACATTTTTACCATTATAGATAGAATGTCCCGTTTTCCTGAGGCTATTCCCCTCCGTACGATCAAGAGTATGAAAATTGTTGATGTGTTAATAGATTTCTTTACAAAGTTCGGGTTGCCTAAGGTAATCCAAAGTGATAATGGCTCTAATTTTACCAGTAGGTACTTCAGAGAAAAAATGGCTGAGTTGGGGATTAAACACGTCACCTCATCCCCATATCATCCGGAGTCTCAAGGCGTGCTAGAGAGGTTCCACCAAACATTGAAGTCAATGTTGAAGAAATATTGTTTGGCACATGGGTCCGAGTGGGATAAGGAACTTCCATACCTATTATTCGCTTTTCGTTCAACTCCAGGTCAGTCGTTGGGTCTGTCTCCTTTCAACTTAGTTTTTGGGCACAGTGTTCGTGGTCCTTTGGAAGTGATAAGAGAAGTTTGGGAAGGTGACAGTCCTGATATGAATTTGTTGGACTATGTGTCTGGACTTGGTGAGAAAATTGACTAAGGCATGGGAGTTTGCTCGGAAAAGTTTGGAAAGCAGCCAAGGTAAAATGAAATATTATTTTGACAAGAAATCCAAGCCTCGTAGTTTCGCTGTAGGCGAAAAGGTGTTGGTGTTATTGCCTTTACCGGGAGATTCATTAAGGGCTTCTTTTTCAGGTCCTTGGAAGGTAATTAAGAGAGTCAATGAAGTTAATTATTTGGTGGAGACTCCTGAGCGCAGGAAGCCGTATCAACTCTGCCATGTGAATATGTTAAAGAAATTTGTAGATAGGGAAAATGCGATTCCTATGGCTTTTGTTGGAAGTTGTAATAATGTTGATATGATTCTTTTGCAGATAATTTTGATGAGAGTAAATTAGTTGACAAAGAGTGTTGGCCTTCTGATAATCAGAATTCATTGGTAAATTTTGAGAGTAAAGTTATGCATTTGGATATGGAGAAACGTAGAGTGTTGAAAAAGTTGATGTATCGTTACAAAGATCTATTTTCAGATGTCCCTGGTCGTACATCAATTTTGGAGCATGACGTTGATATAGGTAATGCCCTTCCAGTCAAGCAGTCCCCTTATCGTTTGAATCCTATGAAAAGTGAGGTGGTGGCCAAGGAAGTGGAGTATATGCTAAAACATGGTCTCATAGAACCGAGTGATAGTCCTTGGTCTTCACCTGTGGTATTGGTGAAAAAGTCTGATGGAGGGTACAGGATGTGTGTAGACTATCGGAAATTGAACGAGGTGACCCGTTCCGATAGTTTCCCCCTGCCTCGGGTGGAGGACTGTATTGATCGGTTGGGGCGGGCAAAGTACATTAGTAAGTTTGACCTTCTTAAAGGTTACTGGCAGGTGCCACTAACTAAACGTGCCAGGGCTTTGTCTGCTTTTGTCACTCCTCAGGGTTTGTTTCAATGTCGGGTGATGCCATTTGGGTTGAAGAATGCTGCCGCAACCTTTCAGAGGTTAATGAATTCTGTGGTTTATGGTTTGGAAGGTTGTGTGGTTTATATTGACGACATTGTAATTTATAGTGATGATTGGAACACTCATATGGAACGCATGGAAGCTCTATTTAAAGTGTTGAGAAGAGCTGGTTGGTTGTGAATTTGGGTAAATGCGACTTCGCTAAGGCAGAAGTATGTATCTAGGGCATATTGTTGGTAATGGAAAGGTGGCTCCAAAAAGAGCTAATGTGGAGGTGGTAGAGAAGATGCCAGTTCCTTCCTGCCGGAGGGATGTTAGGAGATTCTTGGTCTAGTTGGGTACTATAGGCGTTTTGTGAAAAATTTTTCAGACATTGCAAATCCCCTTACTAACCTTCTTAAAAAACAGGTAGCTTTTGTTTGGACTGGAGAGACTCAAAAGGCTTTTGAGTCCCTCAAGAATGTTTTATTAAGCTTTCCAGTATTGAGAGCCCCCAATTTTAGCATTCCTTTCTCACTTGCTACAGATGCAAGTGATGTTGGAGTTGGGGCAGTGCTCTTGCAAGAGGATGAGCAAGGTATATCACACCCGGTAGCCTACTTCTCAAGAAGTTGACTCCTCCGCAGAGGAAATATTCTACTGTGGAGAAGGAAACTTTGGCGTTAATTATGTCCCATTAATCATTTTAATGTTTATCTTTCTTCACAGATTCTCCTATCCTAGTCTTAACCGACCACAACCCTTTGACGTTTCTCAATCGGTTTAAAAATAAAAATCAAAGATTGGCTCGGTGGAGTATATTGTTGCAGGAATGGGACCTACAAATCAAACATATCCCTGGTAAAGACAATGTGTTGGCAGATGCCCTTTCTCGAATGGGGGTTTGAATTATTTGGTGGCTCGATTAACGTATGTGATTTGTTTTCTCTCGTCGTTTCCGAATTTTTGACATGGTTTTGAGTGGGGATGTGAGGGAGGAGACGGTTTTTGTAGGTTTTCTTAGATTGAGTTATTGTGACTTATGGTAAATTGTATTGGTGTTGTCGATCGTTCTCACAGAAAATTTGACACTGTTTATGGTGATAATAAGGTTTATAGTAAATTAGATTTAAGGCTGTGGTGATGGTGAACTATATATTATTAAGGTGTTTAGAGAAGTAAGGAGAGTTGGGTCCTCATTATCTATGAGTGTTAGGGCAAGGTAACCCATTATGTTAATTTAAGATTTCAGGTTTATCCTCAGTGGAAATGAACTGTTTTGGAATTAATCATATTTCACAATGTGTGAGTGGTTTTGTCACTTAGTTTGAGAACCTTTTGGGGAAAGGTATTTCCCAGAACTTGTTGTTATGGTGCCTTTTGTGATATAAACCAGGACAATTATGGTTACATTTGACTCTACACCAGAGAAACGGTTTAGTGAAGTGAGGAATTGAGCCGTAACCTGTGTTATCTGTGTTGTGTGTATATGTATGTACATATTTTTCTTTCAGGAAAATTTTTGTAAGCCAACTCTTTATGTTATGCTTCTTTTAGTAATGTTAAGCCTTCTTGTCTTTGTTAGCTTTAACAGATGTATGTTTATGAGGGAAATATTGTTCCATAAACTTTGTACCATATGTCAATTTATTGTTGTAAAAAAAAAAAAATTTTTTTTTTTTTTGGTAGGTGTGGAGGTGTTAGAACTTTATGCTTTTCTGTTTATAATTAGCTTTAGTTTACCCTATTTTTTCGTTTACTTTAGTATCCCCTTCAGGGATTTAAGTTTTCTTCCTCCACGTTATTTTGAATTTCCCTTCCTGTTTTTGATCCTTGGCTTGTTTATTCTCAGAGTCCTGTTTTGGTCTCCTTGGATCATTCCGAGGTGACTTTGGAAGTCCCTGTGCCTTGGTAAGGCAGTGTGTTTCTGGCCTTTCGTGATATACGGCTTCTTTGGACTACTGCAAGTACAACTCCGTAATTCTGGAAGAATTTTCGTTATTTGGAGCTGGAGTCGTCCACATCACTGCGACTTCTCCTCTTGCTGTAGCCTTGGGCCAGTATTTGCCTGGGGGACCCCACCGAGTGCAGGTATAAGTCATCACATTTTTATTGATGCTGTGGGACGTGAGGCCGTTGTGTTATAGTCAGGCCTGACTTTAATCCTCGTAAGGCTGTCCCTGTCTAGTAGCCTTTGTCTACGGACGTTGACGTGCTAGGACGAATAGTTCCTGTCACATTTATCTGCTGATGCCATACCCCATAGTTCAGCAGTTCCTGTTCACTTTAGGATCTCTGTGGAGGTTTAGTCTTTTGGTGGCCACCGTGTGTTAGAGGAAGGGATTTCCTTTAGATTTGTAAATCGTTAGGCTTCTATCTGGCCGACATTTCTTGTTTCTTTCAGAACCCCCTTTTTATTTGGTATGTATGGTTTATGTGCTATCTTTAATGGTGTAGGAGATTTGCTTTAATTTTGTTTTCACTGTGTGATTGACATTCATTTATTATTGTATTTTTAGAGGTTCTGTTAATCATTTCTTTCTTTAGCAAATTTTTGTAATAAACTTTAAGATTTTATTTATGGTATTTGTATCCCTCTCTATTAATATGCGCACACTGTAGGTTATTTCACTCGCTGTGACTCTAACTTAGAGAACACCTGTTGAAAAGATAATGAGTGGTTCAGTTTTTCTGAATTGATGTTTAGACCTTTGTGAAGGGTCATAACAGTACATAAAAAAACTTTTCATAAGAAAAAGACGAAGATCACTTAAAAGCAAAATAGCAGTTAGAAAAAGTAATAGCTAAAAAAGAAAAAACCTCTTACTTTGTTCATTGTACCTTGAAAATGTGTAGCAATTACGCGAAAGTTTAATATATATATATAATCACCAAAATCACGTCTAAAACTCATGCTCACTTCCCACTTTTTCTTATTTGATGTTCATTTCAGGTTCAGTGCTTTGATGTGGCAACTGAATCCAAAAATAGTGAAGAAATAAAAAATCTGAAAGACGAAGACCCCGTAGGGGTTAGCGCCGGCAATGCATCACCATTCGGTGCATTGTAGGCATTACTTAATTAAAGTTCTTTGCAGCGTCCCTTCGTCCCCTAGCTTCAACTACTTTCATTCCATTTACTGTACCTCCGTTCATATTCTCTTTCTTCCATCTTACTGTTCACCCTCTCCTAACAGTTGTTTCATAGTGCAACTGCGAAGTTTTCCTCCTATAACACCTTTCAAACCTTTTACTGTCAATTTTCGTTTCAGCGCTTGAATGGCCTTAGTTGCCCCAGTGCTTGGCATAATGCCAAAAATCTATATAAATCAAATCAAATCAAATCAAATACGAAGATTCTTATCTAAGATACAAACATACTAGATAAGGGTGACCTACCTCTCTCTCCCTCTCTCTCTCGTCTCTCTCTCTCTCTCTCTCTCTCTCTCTCTCAATAAATGATGAACACACACACACACACACTATACATATATACATACATACATACAGACACACACACACACACACACACATATATATATAATACACACACACATATATATATATATATATATATATATATATATATATATATATATATATATATATATATATATACAGAGAGAGAGAGAGAGAGCTCAAATAGGAGGTCGAAAAGATGGTGTATCTTCCAACTTTATTTCAAGCCAACGTTATATACGTGTGTGTGTGTGTATGTAAGGAAATAATATAAATAAATGTATAATCCTGCATCTATCTGAGGGATTCAGTAATAATATCATTACAGCCGCACGACGCGGAAATTTCCAATAAACCAGATTTTTCTCCTCAAAGCGAACACGACAATCACTTTCCCGTTTCCTTACAGACTGCGTAGTTTGCCCTGTCACTACAAATCATTCCGCGATCGCTGATAGAGAACCGAGATGCTTCCATTAGTATTCAAGAGTCTTCCCTCACAATGTCAGGTAAAACTCCCGTGAATGTAAATGGTAATCCTGCAGCATAAGAATATATATATATATATATATATATATATATATATATATATATATATATATATATATATGTATATATATATATATATATATATATATATATATATACATATATATATAGGTGTGTGTGTGTGTGTGTGTGTGTTTATTAAAAATTACCATTATTATTTCTCCCTCGCGAAGGTATTCCATCTTCTTCCCTTGCCTATATTACATACATATACTATTATATTGTGCCTCGTACGGCATCTAGTTTACGGATATACGAGTATATGAATCTATAGTATCAACTCGATTTATTCTGTGGATTTTAGAACAAAACATTTTCTTCACTTTTTTTTTTTACGGTAATTTGGTCCTGAGACAAAATTGTTTTCCGTGGCTCTCTTTCTACTTTATTGTAGTAAGTCTGACAGATGGGTGATCAAATCTCTCAGAGAAATTAGATGTAAAAATCTGTTGCTCTAACAATGCTGGGATTTCTTTAAGAAAAAAGAAAAAAAATTTTTTTCCCCAAACCTCTGTTTATCTAGTCATGCAGACAACCAATGAACAAGTCGAGAACATTAATAACCCAACATTTTATTTTATATTTTTTGGCCCTAGCACCCTTTCACCATTTGTCAAAATGTCATTCCCCACCCCTTTCCAAAACAGTCTGCCTTAAAAGGTGCATTCCAAATAATATGCAACAAAATACCAAAACAAACACACAAACTAGCGGGGAGATTTTTGACCTCTCCGTAGTGTGGATTGATGCACACTGCGTTTTGTGTGGTCTTAGAGCCAGTTTAAGCCTGCCAATCTATGGTCACAATTCCCCCCAAACTCTGAAATTCCTCCCTGGGGGAGAATTCACCCCTGGTTGAGAACCACTGACCTAATCTCTATTACCTACACTAGGCGGCCTGGGAGAAAGTCTCTCATCTTACAAATTCTAAGAGTTGCAGATCTAGGCAAACGACTTATGACGTAGAGGGGGAGTGTGTGTGTGTGTGTGTGTGTGTGTGTGTGTGTGAAAAGGGTGTATTATCTGAGTGGGGAGGAGAGGAAGACTTAGGAAGAACTGGATAGATAGCAAGAAAGAGCTATTGAACAGAAAGGACTTAAGTACCCGGGGAGTCTTAAGGTGAACAGATCTCCTTCTCTCAGCCCCCTTAAAATTATACTCTTTCGCCAGACTATTCTCCATTGTTTTCAAATGACCCAACCATCTAAAAACACTACGATATATCCCTTCACCTACACTAAACTCTGGACTACTTCGAAGCATCGAAACGCTTTTCACTTTTCAATCCTTTGAGAATTGGCTCATCAGTCTCTTCATGCATTCAGAGCTTGGCTTCCACAGGTACTCCAACCTCTTTCCAATCTCTCATACACGCACCTTGCTGCTTCTGCTGCCTCTTCTATTCTGTGGCTCACCACTTCTCTCGTCCTACCGTCATCCTTTTCTAATCATCTCAAATTATACCCGTACGACTTAACCACTCCAGTGAATCTTCCACCACCAGCATTGCCATTCGCTACTCCATTTTCACAGACTTCACTCACCCTTATAACATTACCCAAGCTTACATTTACTCTGCTACATCCTTTTGAACAGAATTTCACATTCTTTCACTAGTTTCTGGAGTCTCTTTTCATTATCCCAGTAAATACTACCATATTGAAACATCGATCATTTCCGACCTTATTCCTCAGTCACTTTTTTCTACCGCATATCTGCAGCTTCATCTACATATTGTCATTTCTTCAGTTTCTCGCATCACTCCACCCATAAAGATATTAAACAGCAATGGACATACCATACAGCCTCGTGACAGACCTATTTTCACACCAGACCAATAACTATTCCACATACGCTTTCCTTGCATCATAAACACGCAAATGTTTGTTTACACACACACCACACACACACACACACACACACACACACACACATATATATATATATATATATATATATATATATATATATATATATATATATATATATATATATTTATGCAAGCGCGTGAATGTGCCTGAAACGGATGAATTTCTTATTAAGTTACTGTCATTTTACATCTGAAACCTTTATGGGAAAAGTTCAAGTGGAAAAAAAAAGGCCATGTCCCCATAACTATGATTTTTCAGAAACAAGGGATGTAAAAGGCAAGCTGCTATAACTGTAACTTAAAAACAAAGTTACCAAAATATTAAATATCCTTTGTTGGTAATAGTTCGGAGTCAGCGGATGGGTAACACACACACACATATATATATTTTAATATATATAATATAGTATATATATATATATATATTCATTATCTATATATAATATGTATCTAAATATTATATATATTATGTATATATATATGATATATATATTATATTAATATTATCACAATATATATATTCTATATATATATATATATATATATATATATATATATATATATATATAATATATATATATCACAAGCTACGAAGGGAAAGTGGAACTAAGGAATGGTTGCTGGGTTATTCGATACATGGTCCGTTAGTTCACTTTTTCTTGGTGGCATTTGCCTTTATATATATATATATATATATATATATATATATATATATATATATATATATATATATATATATGTGTGTGTATATATATATATATGTATATATATATAAATATATATATATATATATATATATATATATATGATATATATATGTATATATATAAATATATATATATATATATATATATATATATAATATATATATATATATATATATATATATATATATATATATATATATATGATGTGTGTGTGTGTGTGTGTGTGTGTGTTTGTGTGTGTGTGTGTATAATAAATGACAGACCTTTACGATGAAGAAAATATAGGATATTAAATGACGATATATCATGCATATATAAGATAGAAGTTCCGTTCAGCAAAAATTCCATAATTTCTCTTGTAAATTGAATCTGGCCTGTTTCTACGGAATGATTTTTAGTTGATCTTCAGCTTATGGTTATCGCACTCGTCTCAGAGATGACCAGTCCAAAATTATATTTTAAATTAACAATACTTTTTTTTATAACACGGATATTGACTGTCAAATGAAGTACGCAACTTTTCTGATCAGATAATGTAGAATCTATAAAATTCTCACATAGGAAATGGCGCAATCCTCATTACACACAATATCAACGAAAATTCATCGATAAACGAAAGTCAGCTATCGCGTTATTATCGATACTTTTCTTCGTAATTTAATGTTGATTCTGATTTTTCACGTTCAGGCAAGTGAACAAATTTTCTCATTAAAATGATTTTTAATTTAATCAATTTTTCTAAAAAAAAACTGCCGATAAAAATGTTATCGATAACTTACGAACCGTAATTCTATATTATTAATCGATTAAAACAAAGACTGGGGAGATACAAAAGACGATTAGACCGTTTTGGGTCCAAGTACAACAAATCTTATTTTATTTAAATGAAAGCTACTTACGCGTGTTTGGAAAATGATTAATGGCTTTCATCTGCTTAATATATTACTAATAAAGTGAAATGTTTAGAACGCCTGATTTACATGAATCAACTTGCCGCAGTAATGACAGCGGTTACATGTTAACGTCCGCTATATTACACGGACATCTGAAAGATGGTTTTCATAAAGTTTACATCTATAAATTCAAGAAGGACTCAATTAACGGCCCAGATGTGTACCTGTGATAAGCTATCTTACTAGAAGTTTGTTTAGTGAAACAAAAAATATATGCAATGATCTTTGCTGTTTTAGAGTCTGCTTATTTCAAAAGCAAAAGTACATACAATAATAACTTGATTAATATGATGACATTCCAAGACATTATGTTACATAGAATATGTCTGCATGGTACACATATTCCCTATCATTTCCTACTGACATGACCTGCTAACACAAAAAGTGGAAACACAAAGAAGAAATAGAAAAGTGGAGGTTTATAAAACTTCAGTTCAAAACAAATAAGGCCTCCACTGCACCAGCTTCAAACACTCAACTGCTGAAACCTACGAATTGGGCAGCCATATATATATATATATATATATATATATATATATATATATATATATATATATATATATATATATATATATATATATATATATATATATATTATTATTATAAAATCACAAAAGTAAGCACGTGATTATGTTTACCAGCTAAAGCCACAAAGAAAAGTTTTAAAAAAGAAAAGACAGAGTGCCAAGTACTTTCGTGTATTTAACACATCTTCAGGGCACAAAGACTTTGTGCCCCGAAGATAAATACACGAAAGTACTTGGCTCTGTCTTTTCTTTTTAAAATTTTTCTTTGTGGCTTTTGCTGATATATATATATATATATATATATATATATATATATATATATATATATAATATTATATATATACACACACACACACACACACACACACACACACACACACATATATATATATATATATATATATATATATATATATAAAACAGCATCAAGAAACAAACTCAATGCAACAGGTCATAAGACAACCAAACCGAGACAGATGACAACGTAGTTACATGGTTTTACAGTGTACAGAAACTTAATCTTTGGATACTAGTGTTAAAAATAAGCATCAGTAAGAGGGAGAGATTTAACAAGCAAAATACTGCTTTTAGACAATAATAATTAGAAATATATAATTTTCATGACTAATGTCTATAAATTAGATTTTACTATTTAGTGCAGCTGTTGCCTTGGGTTCGCACAGGCCTTTCAAATCTCTAGAAAATACTGTTTTGGACGATACTGTTTATAAACATCTATTTCTCATCCACATCATTACTGGTATCCATATTTGGCACAATATTGACCATTCTCCACAAAAATATCGACATAAGTTGCCTGCTCATTTATGCAATCTTCATGACAGGAAATTCATGCCACGTCACTCAAATCTAAGTAAGTCGACGCTAAACACAGACCCGAGTATTCCGAGTCATGAAAAGGGAATTACTCGAGGGAAATTTAGGGGACTTGCTCAGACCCAACTCGAGACAGATATTCATGCAACACAGGAACACACCATTCTACGTGTCCTTCACCAGTCGCTGAGCTTATGTCGAATCTTAATATTTTACAGAGAGAGAGAGAGAGAGAGAGAGAGAGAGAGAGAGAGAGAGAGAGAGAGTCTTGAAAGTCTTGAGAAACACATCGGTGAATACCAAAGTGATTTCACGGCAGAGAACCACCATCACTTTCTAGGGGTTTTATTAAACAACTGTCTAGACTCCAGAGCACGTTTTGTTGTGAGAATAAGGAAAACTTTTCAAGACAAACAAACTCATCCAATGCCTGTGATTTACTGATCATCACTGAGCCGCAGAGAGAGGAAACTACCTTTTTCTTTTTTAGATTTTAAGATGCAAACTCCATCTTCATTATCTTATTTGATATTGACATAAAGCATCCGATGGTCGGACGAAAGCAACATCTCTTCGACGATTTAAAAGTGCGAATTACAAATCAAGTGTTCTGGAACCGATTTGCAAATGCAAAATCTTTCTCCGTCAAGCTCTGTCTCGTACCGGTTACTCAAAAGCTGACATATTACAAAATCCATTGCGCTGTCTGTATGAGTGTACATTTGCGCATAATCATTTACAATACAAATACTTATACAATGTCCTGGGACACGAACGCAACGATTCCAGGGCAAAGACTTGAGAAGTAAAGAGTATTGACAAAATAAAGAGAACACGCTTTTAAAATTATATATTATAACAAACAATAATTTCCCCGCAGTTGAATCGAATATTTTCGGCCGGATTTCAAACAAACGCAACTGGCCATCGTGAAGAAAGTTTGTCTTAGTGTCCTCTGGGATATGAAATATGAGAGAGAGAGAGAGAGAGAGAGAGAGAGAGAGAGAGAGAGAGAGAGTGAGAGATAGTAATGCTGTGTATGCTATCGTGAATCTATTAGCTGGAATAAAGATAACCCCTATACCTGACTGTAGTAACAGTTAGTTGCTGAAGAGACCCAGATGCATATCCATTAACATCTAGGTCAATCTCTTACATTATGAATATGATAACATAAATAAATTTTTCTAATAGTACCGGGACAAAGGATTAATGGTCTTATCGGTCTGCTCTGGAGAACAATAAGAGTCCTAAGCTAGTGAGGAAAGGTATGATCTGGAAGGAGGGAAGCAGCAATAATCGAAAACGCAAGCAAGCAGTGAAATCCAAAGCTTGCCAGCAGAGGGGAGGAAACATCGCCTCGTTTCTTGAGCAAAAATACAAAACAAATAAATAAAAATGAGAGATATTACAACTCTGTTCTTTCCAGTTTTCCATCATATAACTTGTCACAATAATGAAGCCGCACAATGTTAAATATCAAGAAAAGGAAACGAAAAGAAACGAAAACAAAAGGAAGAATCCGAGATTGATTGGTCGTCAAGTGGACCAGGGACACTACCAAGGACAAAAGTCTGGGGCAGAGGAAAACACCGAGCTTTTATTTCCGTCGAGAATTGACCTTGCATGCAGAAGTAACCCCCCACTGGGCTAAAAGCTCTCGCTGGACAAAATGATCACAAGCGGAGAAAAACTTTGACCGCCAACACTTAGATGACAGTTGACAGCTGACAGCACGCTGCTGGAAAACAGCAGTTAGAGAATACGCCGAAAAAGGGGGAGGGGGTGTGTTATATTGGAAAAAAGGAAGAAAATATCTGAGGCCTGGATAGAGAGAGAGAGAGAGAGAGAGAGAGAGAGGGAGAGAGAGAGAGAGACTATAAACCTATTAACTGAAAGACTAATTCTGCTTCTGGGTAGATGTGGATTTGAGAAAGAGAAAGAATCTAATATAAACAGCGTCCGAAAAGTGCAATTTCGAGGTAAATAAGGACGAAAAGGAAACACAAGCCGAGGCTAATATTACAACATATTGGTCATCAAGGCTTGGTCTGAAAATTGCACGAAGGATGACAGGTAATATACCAACAGCCGTTCAAAACAGTCCACGGAATCTGTAGAGCTAATAAAAAATATTGCAAATTGCTTATACTCATTTCACTAACATTCACTTTCCATGACGTTACACAATGCAAAAAAGGGAAAATCCCATCTACAGCTATATTACAAGAAGCACACAAACGTTCCCGCAGACTGGAAATAATCCGCAAAACGGAGCAAAATTTTTCTGCAAAAAATTACGGTTGATTTCTTCATGTGTCCACAGTTCCACAAAACCTTTATCTTGTAATACGGTTCTAAACAGGACGCGTCAAACTTTGCAATTATTAATGAATAACGATAACATTCTACCAATGTTTTCCCATGCAAAGCCTTGTATGTTACTATTTCTATTTCTCGAGAAGTTTTGACGACATACACTTTTTATGCTGTAACAAAAAACTCTACGGCGTTTGTATTACCCATCTCGTGGAAAACTATAAGGGAAACAGAAAGATGACGTGTAAGTTTGAGTTTTAATATCCTCTGTGTATATGTATATATATATATATATATATATATAGTATATATATATATATATATATATATATATATGTAAAAAACACACCCATCCATATAAATGCTATTAGTAATTAATGGTAATTCGAAAGGTGTCAAAGCTTCAATCTAAAATCATATATAACCTCATCGACTTTCTCCTGAAAATGTAGAAGTCAACTGTACAGAAAGCCAAGTGCTGAAGACTGCAACGCTTCAACTCCTAACATACCAGGCAGTTGTGACCACGACTGTAGAAAGCGCCTGATATTGACGACAGCGGACACATATTTCGGTTATAATCATCTAGGTACCATCGACAGATGGGAGCAACGTTCCTTTGCATAATTTCTCTGGTATCCATTTTTTTTCTATGAACGCCTAACGGTTTGCAAAACTTAAAATACCGCCGACATTTTAATTCTAAGGGCTCTTTTATTTTTTTGTTACCTATTTGCCAATAGGCTACAATTTTTGTTTGCGTTCTCATAGTTGTATTGCTTAATAAGTTTTTTTTCTTTTTCACGGTTTACTCTGTGCAAAAATAAATATATTAATAAAAATTAAACGTCTACCTGAGAGGCGATAAAATTTTCGGAATAAAACGAACATAGTATCTGGTCAATATCAGTGAAAGGATGCAATTTTCACTCGATTTCCAAAATGCCGTAGAATTTTGCGCATCACCTCAAGGAATTCAAGCTGATTACTTCATTGGTAATAAATGCCATATCAGCTGTATTTTTAATCAATTTAGCGTTCAAAACAATTTAGACACGTCTAATGAGATGAGGCTCAATACATAACGAAATATACTTGAACTAAATGACTGCTTAGTGTACAATTCCAAAGGAAATACGTTGCATTAATTTCAACATCCAAAAATAAGTAGTGACTCGAGTGAAATTAAGCTCTTGGTGTAGAAATAAAATAAAATAAAAATAAAAATAAAAAGCACCTAGGTATTTCTAAGCTTGAATTACGCTCAGATGCCACGATCATAATACTTGCTTAACAGTTGGAATTCATTTTAAATCGATATATTTACTGACATCTGAGTTCCACTTCCAGCTATGAAATTACTAATAAGAAAAGCTTAAGGGAGGGGGGGGGGGGTGTTGTTAAAAGCTCCGGTATTTGTTCTGAAATTCTTCTAATGATTTATGGAAATACTTTCGAAATTGGTGACAAATCATTCCAGATTTACGAAACCATCGAAGAACCATGAGAGAGCTAGAAAGAGGCAGCACTGAAAAATGTATTCCAATGTGGATCAGAATCGTCAGAGTAGCCAACGGAGTTGGTGCCAAATAAAATCTATAGCCAAAGGTCAATTTTGAAGGTTCTCGGGTC
>NC_087212.1:71644974-71664974 GCF_015104395.2 Macrobrachium nipponense | reverse complement strand
ATATATATATATGTTATATATATAAATATTACTATATATAATTACTATATTATATATATATATACATAGATAATATTATATATATATATAAATATATATCATATATATACTATATGTATATATAAATATAATATATAGTATTATATATATATATATATATATATATATATAAATAATATATATATCTATACAAAATATACAATATATATATTCTAGATATATATCTATATATATATAAATAATAATATATATATATAAATATATAATATAATATATAATAAAATATATATATTAATCTAATATATAAATATATATATATATAAATAAAAATACTATTATTATATATATATAATTATATATAAAATATATATAAATATAATATATATAATATATATATATATATATATATAGATAGATAGATAGATAATGTACACTTGGATTTACCTATGTACGAAAAAGTGAAAAATTAAGAGATGACGTTAATATTGCGCTATTTAAGAAAATATTAGGAGCCCATTTCGGATATAGCATTTAATGCTATCTTTTCGAGCAAATGTCTGTAACGACATAAAAAAAGGCAGTCCTTCGTCACGAGGAAGGTGTTGGTGTCTTCATCTCTCTCTCTCTCTTTCTGTGTTGGACTGTGTCATTTATATATTCATATCTCTAACATGTTAACTAGTTACTTCGCAGCCACATGTGCTGGCTACATATTTGAGAGCACCATTGCAAGGCAACTCTAAGCAGCATTTTATTAAATATAATTTGGGGGGAACGACATCCTGTTCTTAGAACAAAGCAGCTGATGTTTAGGGTAATATTACTTTGTCATGTCAGCGCTATTTCCAATTTTTTCGCCATCAATTTAATTTGTGAATACAAAAGTAAATGCAGATTTCCAAATTGGAGTCATTTTTCGGATGTATGGATTTAAAAATTATTATTTTTTAATTAAGGTTACCTAGGTGTTCGAAACCTGAAAACTGGGTAAGATTAATTTCATTCGTTCGAAAATGACACATGTAGCTTTTTTTACTTTTTTATGAAGACCTTGATATATGTAGGAATTTCTAATCTACAAAAATACGCTTTTATGAAAACCATAAGAAAAGAGGTTTTCTCTCACCGAAACGCATACCCACAAATGGTATCCTGACCTGGGTGCATAATTTCAAGTTAAAAAGAGAGGGGAAGACCTACATATCGTATGGAGAAAAAACATCTACCGTCTGGCAAGCAGATTCCTAATAACTTGAATTCAAAGTAATGAATCCCCCACTATACACACACAAACACACACATGTACTATAATATATATATATATATATATATATATATATATATATATATATTATTAGTATATAGTATATATATATATATATATATATATATATATATTATATATATATATATATATATATATAAGTCTATCACATTAATAAATTCCCCCTCGGTTAAACATATATGAAAATATATTAATTCCGAGGTAGAGCGAATTAGATATTCAAGGACATTTGTATGTTTGCGACATATATCTAATTTATAATATATATATAGATATATATATATATATATATAATATATACTATATATATACATATATATATCTATATATATATATTATAAATAATAATAATAATAAAATATAATGTATATATACATTGTGTATATATTATGTGTGTGTGTGTGTTATATATATGTATATATATATATATATATATATATGTGTGTGTGTGTATATATATGTGTATATATATATATATATATGTGTGTGTGTGTGTATATATATATGTATATATACATTATGTGTATGTATATATGGAGAGAGAGAGAGAGAGAGAGAGAGAGAGAGAGAGAGAGAGAGAGAGAGAGAATATTTCTCTGGCATTTGGGGGAAGGAAGCGGAGAAGACATCACAGGATAGGGAAGACGGGATTTAACGGCTTTCCCAGGATCTCCCGAGGAGGTTATAGGATAATAGGGCATCGTGATGCCTCGGTGGCAGCGCTGAGCTCAAAGCAGATGCATATTTTTTGAGGAAGTTGGTTAAAGCTATGAAATTAGAGGAGTTAATTTTTCCCTTACTAGAACGAGTTCCTTGCTAGTTTGATCTTATTAAGAGTCTGATGTGGCAGATTAGAATTTGAATCACAGTAGAGATTTATTATACTTCTCTTATAACACAACCCAAGTTCGAGCAGAGCTTCTGGACCCAGCCCTCTCTACCCCCGCGAGTCTCGGTAACCGTTTCCATCTGGGTTTTACGTCTCGCATTCATTCCACATCGGTGCTTCATGACCCAAATCGTATCGACATTTCACGACCCACTTTCCATCGCAGCTCCTGACTTATCTTCCTTCATTCTTTCACTCAAATACGCATTTGAATGTTGGCTATTTCTTTTCAGTCAGTAGTTTTGAAAAAACGGGTTCTATTTTTATATTCGCAGTGAAATCTAAAGAAATCAACACTACTTGCAGTTTGGCAAGAATGTTTGTCCTCTGTCCCTGTTTCATGAAAGTAAACAGAAGTTAATGGAGTGACTGACTTTTAGCAAAACCTTAACCAAAATGTTTATGCAGGTCATTTGGTACTAAGCGGATTGCTGCCCTCTACCCGTTTACACGGGTTGCAAGCAGCTTGCAACTCTTCTATCTGACCTGCATTACAACGTTTGCAAACATTATACCCTCATGACTCATTAAAAAGACAAATCGTTTATCATAAATTCTGCAACCATAAATATCAAATCAAGTGAATCCCTGAATTACGATATTTTTGGTGTTTTTGCTGCCTGCAGTTAAAAGGCTTATACCGACGATGTAATATTATTTTCTTATTATATATTCAACTCTGTACGCTATACCGTGAAGCCTCTTTTACTGAGTGTAGGATGGCAATTTGCCTCAGTAAGCACCGAATATCAGGAAAAACTTGATAACTAACCAATCAGTTAAATAATTTCCAAGACTATTACTGATGCGTCAGTTGTCGGACAGATTTCTGTAACGTCCAGCTGATGATCACCTGAACAAGAAAAAATCTGAAGTGCTTGGTTTACCTACATATACTTTCACGATCAAAATACGCTTATGTAAAGTTCAAATACGGAAATGGGACCAATGAAACTTTCAAATCCTTTAATGGAGTCTTGGAGATGATGCGAGTTGCGAGGGTGGGGCGGGGGGGGGGGGGGGTGGGGGGGGGCGGGGGGGGGGGGGGGGGGATTTCAAAATATGAAAAACCACCGATTCTCAGCAGAAGAGAAATTTGCTTTGGTTAAACGGCTTGGAAACAAACGAGCTTTCTTTCTTTCCTCTCTGACAAAGGACACTGAGAGGACAACTTGCTTTAGGAGAAGAAGGAAATGAGTAAAATTTTACCCTTTTTTAACGACATTCCCACTACCATCTCTTTAATAATCATTCTAATACCGAGGTAATAAACGCCACATACGGACAAAATTAAACATGCGAATATTCTTAGAAGAGGTATATAACGTACGACAAAATAACATGTGACTATTCATAGAAGTAAAGTATATTTTACTAATGCTTTCAAAAAATGAAGCCCCCTTTTTTACTATTATCTACCAGAAACATGAACGACAGACTTAGAACCTGACGTATTAATCAAGAAGGTGTTTAAACTTTCTCTTTCCGTCATGATTCGGTTCGAATTCGTACTGCGCCCACTGATAAAGGCCCTCAGCCATTCACACAAGGGATTTCCTCCTCTTGGAGATCCACAGCTGAATCTTTACAGAGCATCCCTGTCTTGGGACAAGGTGCACGTCTCAGTCCAATGACAGCACTGATCAGTTTGTTTGTATGGTGTTTTTACGTTGCATGGAACCAGTGGTTATTCAGCAACGGGACCAACGGCTTTACGTGACTTCCGAACCACGTCGAGAGTGAACTTCTATCACCAGAAATACACATCTCTAGCTCCCTCAGTGGAATGCCCGAGAATCGAACAGGCAGTTCCTCCTATCGTCACTACTGGAGTAATTAGTCGCAGAATGCCTGAGCAGTATAGCAGCATGAAGTCACTGAGGCTGTGAAAAGTCCTTGTGACTCACTCTTGATTAAACAGTTGATTTTTGAATATGGAAATTACTTTTTGGGGCGGCCGGTTTATTTTCTGAATCTAGCGCCTCTCATGAAAACGGCTAAAAGCTGTATCATGTCATATATATATTTTTATATATATATATATATATATTATTTTATTTTTATATATAAATAATTATATACACACACACACACACATATATTTCTGCACGAATCCCAGACGGCACCGGTTCAAACCCCCAGTCAAGATTGGTGTGCTTATATCATGTACAATACCTTTGAAAATGAATTATTTTCTCGAAACGGTGAATTGAATTTTCATGGGCTACTAGTACAAGCTTATGTACATACCATACATACACATACACACATACATACATATATATATATATATATATTATATATATATATATATATATATAATGTATATAAATATATATATATATATATATATAATAGATATATATATATATATATATATATATATATATGTACGTATATGTTTATGTAACTCAATACATGACACTTTTACAACATATAAGGCCGAAGATACTTAGGCCTAAGTAAAGGTGAAGCGTGGCATAAAAAATGGAAGGTTTCTGATAAACCTTTTTTATTTTTTGCTTTTATACTGCTCGAGCTAAAAATAGCGCAGAGCTACACCATCCCGAGCTAAAAACGTTCCATAAAAAAATCCGTTTGGTAAAACTTGCTTTAGGGGAAACACGAAGAACAGAGAATAAAAATGTAAACAAAGTCAAAGACAATAGGAGGGGTCGGAAAATAATCATAAGAAGAATTCTAGTGTTTATTGGCCATAGCTTCGGAGGGAGTTAAGTTTTATGGTCGAGGCAGAACGTGCAAGCAATGCTGAACGGCCCAAAGAATGGCCATATTTCCATTGGATTTTTGTCTGTCATCTCTTCGGGAATTATCTTTGGCTGCCTTCGTCATGTCACTCATGTACGAACTCTTTCGAAACGGACAAAGAAAGACCCTCCGTGATTTGTAGGATCCACGCTTCCTGCTCATTGTTCAACCCTATTGCGCATTCATTCTGAAAACAATAAAGATTTTATTCGAATTCTTTGCTGCATGACAAGTGTAATAACATTTCATCCATTTTGCAACCAGTTTCGTAACTCTATCAACATTTTATGCTTTAATCATGTGGTATTCAGGGGAGAAAAAAGAAAAGGAATGCTGCAGGAAACCACATAAGTTTATTGGTATTAAGATGTGACCTTTTCGGCGTTTCCATTTTTGTCTTTAAAAGTAGATGTATGCAATGGTCAGATATTTCTTTACTCCATTTTAAAATAACTTCTAATGTTAAGACTATTTACGCTATTGCTGACTAGCGGTGATTATATTTGGATTTCATTTGATTTACAAATTGGCCTGAAATATATTTAGTTCCTGATTTGTATTTCATTGAGGTTTTGTACAATATGTCGTCAATCTCTGTCTCCACACACGTGCGCATATGGCTGATTCACACGGTCCGCACGGACGCACGCACACGCAGTGTCACGTTACCGAATTTTGCAAGAATGCTTGAAAGCCCGGGTTTCAGCCGCTGCGGATCATTTGGGATCTTGACTATTTTGCCGCATCGCCAGCAGCTAGTTTGGTGTTTGCTATAAAAATGCTGTCATTATGAGTCGACAGTTTTACCATTTTCGTTTTAAAACATAATCGCCTCCAGCGAAGATACTCTCTCTCTCTCTCTCTTTCTACTTTCCGGAAAAACTGTGAAGGCTGAGAGTTTCTTCGTTTGGGTTAGTTACTTGTAGATAACACGCACTACTAAATAAGGTAATTCTACGCCCACACACACATACATACACGCACACGCACGCAGCTAGTATTTGGAAAATGTTCTTTTAACAATGGTCTTCCACCCAATTTACCATATAGTTATTACTCATTTGGATCAAAACACTCTTAGTTCCCATTTTCCACAAAGGAAGCTCTTTTATTTATTTATTTATTTTTTAGCTATCAGTGAATAAAGAATTTCAGATTTTACAGCTTTTTGTATAGTTTTCACCAGTTTATTATGACATTGAAGAGAGGGAATGCGTATCGAGTTCTCCATATGTCATGAGTACAGCAGATGCACTGAAAAGAGGCGTTTATATACGTTTTGCATTTACGTTTCCTAGAGGTGACACGACGACATCAGTTTTGCCGACCAGCAGAACTATATTACAAATTGTCAGACTTCTTTCCTTCATAAAAAATTAAGTTGTTAATTTATGTGCAAGCTGAATGACCACATGTGTCCCAGTGCTTGGCCTTTGGCCTAAACTACATTCCATTCTATTCCTAAATATTAGAATATAAAAACTTTCGTTGTTGACTGTCTGCTCATATGATTCCGTATACATAAGCTTACACATTCATTTGTTGATTTATGTGTAAGCTTATGTATGCGGATCCATTTGAGCAGATATTCGGCAACATAAGTTCTTTATATTCTAATATTAAGGAATGGAATGGCATACAGAGTTTAGGCCAAAGGCCACGCACTGGGGCCTATAAGGTCATTTCAGCGCTGGAAAGGAAATTGAGAGTCGGTGGGCTTGAACGGTATAACAGGAGGAAAAACCCGCTATTGCACCGTGAAATAATTGTCACGAGAGAGTGGACACCTTGACAAATAACTTACTAAATTAAAAACTGAATAATGAATCCAGTAAAATGTTTCCAGGCACAGAATATACGGACAGATGAAGTATGTCACTTCAGACAAAAAAAAGTGACATGCTAAATTAAAGCAACGTAAATAAAGCAACAAATGAAGTAAAATGTAAATGTTTCGATTTCCTTTAGCAACTTGTGTATCTAAGTTTTTCTTTCACTTGCAGCATCGGGAGAGCCACTTTATTCCTTAACAGAGGAACGACAGGCTCCTTTGGTTCCCCATTAGACCAAAGATGCCGCGGTTTCTTTGACTAGGCCGACTGAAGAAGGGGTTTCCTCCTTTACTTCCACCATTGCTAACGTCAACAGAGTGGTTCCAATGGTCGGACCTTTTTGTGAACCTGAACAGAACACGGATTATACACGAGAGTTTGCACGAAAACAAAGCATGATTTGCTTCTGTTTTTATATAAAAAGGATTTCGGTTCACTGTTAGGAATGCCATTGCCTGGCACATGCGAAACATTTTGATCTCGTATGCGATCTACCACCATTTAATGTGGATCGGTAATCGAACATCAAGACATTTCAATTTTCCAAATTCAACGAATTAATGTGTAGAGCAAGTTTTGCGTTGACTGTTTTAATGAGAATGATGAATGAATCTTCTCAGATCAAAATCCTACTAACGCCGACGTTAATTAAAAAAAAATCTCCCTGCTTCAGCTACATTTATTTCATCATTTTTCCCTGCATCACTTTCACAGTAATGAGTAAAGGTACCAATTAGTTACTTAGCAACGGGACCCTGAGATCGGTAGTCGAGCATGTAACCGACTCGTCCAACGAGGAACTACCACGTATGTGCTGTTATCATAGAGACATAGTGGGCATTATGGCACAACCAGTCAAATGATTCATGATCCTCCTCCTCCTCCTCCCTTCGCCCACCCCCCCCCCCAAAAAAAAAACCCTTGCTCCTCAATTTCGTTTCCTGATCTCTGAAACTCGGCAATGAGACTGGGAAACAGACCAGTGATAAAGAGTAGCCGAATATTTTCCCTTTTCCTTAAGAAAGAGAGAGAGAGAGAGAGAGAGAGAGAGAGAGAGAGAGAGAGAGAGAGAGAGAGAGAGAGACGCAATCAGTCTCCCCCCCCACCTCCCCCGGCCCCCAACATTCAGGAATAATGATTTGGTTAAGAAGGATAATGAGACTTGGGAAGGCTCCTTCCAAAAAGCCTATTCGCTAAGAAAGAAACTGCCATTCTCTTCCTTGATACTTCGAAGAAACCTTCGGGGCGGATGGCGCCTGATAAGAAGAGATTTCTTTCCTAAGAGATTTCAAAGTAAGGACTGCAGGTGAATTGAATTCAACTGCAATAGCATTATAAAGTCAGGAGGCAGCGTGAAACAATGTCTCTGTAAAAGGGACGGGACCTCATATTCCATTCAATGATCTAAGACTTCCTCCATGCGGTTGGTTCTTGATATAAAGGGACTTCGAACGCAGAATTAGTTACATAGCAGATTAGTTTTAATTTCATTTCAGCGTTACGGAACACCGCATTTTATTATATATATATATATATATATATATATATCATATATATATAAGTATATATGTATATATATATATGATATATATATATCTATATAATTATATATATATATATATATATATATAACAAAATGTAATAATTCTACGGGAAAAGTGTAATGTACTCTCACTAACACACAAGAACTCTGGTCTCAGAATATTACTACGAAATCACACCAACGAGATTTCTAGCGCCCATAACCTCTAACACCTACAAATATAATAAGTATATAACAACAGACTTTGAAATATTTGCAATAATATGCGTTACGTAATAGAACCCTTCCCATTATTCTACACGTTTTCTATTATTGTATAATATACTTTAATTCGCAAGCACTTAAAAACCGGTCCTTTTGAGAGGACAACAAACACGCATTCGAGAACATCATAGTTTGCATATACAGATATAACAGCCATAAATACATGAAATGAATATAGAAATGAATATAGAACTTAACCAAAGGCCAAGTACTGGAACCTATAGGGTTCATTCAGCGCTGATACACAAATTGACAGTAAAAAGTGTGAAAGATGTAACAGGAAGAAAACCTCGCAGTTGCACTATGAATCGATTATTAGGAAAAGGTGGAAAGTAAGATGGAAGACAGAGAATATGAAAGGAGGTACAGTAAAAGGAATAAAAGGGGTTGTAGGTAGGGGCCGAAGGCACGCTGCAAAGAACCTTAAGTAATGCCTACAGTACACCGCATGAGGTGCAATGACGGCACTACTCCTCTACGGGGCCATATATGCATGAAGAGGCTGTTGTGGAAGTTTTCTGCACCAGGTTTCATCAACGCTTTACCATCTACATGGTGAAAGGTTCAGTGAGAGTTGTTTATCTTCACTGAAATCATACCCAATTGGTTTTATATATATATTTATATATATATAATAAATATATATAAATATATATACATACATACATATATATATATATATTATATATATGAATACATGTAAATATATGGATAATACACACATAATATATATATATATATACATATTTATATAGAATACATGTAAATATATGGACAAATACACACATAACACACACACACTCACACACAAACACACACACACACACACACACACACACACATATATATATTATATTACTATATATATATATATATATATATATATATATATATATATATATTATATATATATATATATATATAAAAATAATATATATAGATAGATAGATAGATAGATAGATATATATATATTTCTCCTAATCCCGATATTCCTGGTTATGGTTGCAGAGGCCCAGGTGAAGCAGGAAAGGCTTTCTCTTCCCTCCATAAAGGCAGCACTCAATTGTTATGGGGTTTCTCTCCCTCCCTCACCGCCTCACGATGAGAGCGAAACCTTTCTACTGGGTAATGAGACTGTGAGGTTGCAGGTGTTCCCGTTTTTTCTTTTCCACGTTTTTGATGCTCCGGATTTATGTTCGTTACTTCTAATACATTTCTGTGGAAAATACAATAAATTAGAATGTTGAAATTTAGCCCAACGGCCAAGCGCTGTTATCTATGAAGTCATTCAGCGTTGAAACGGAAATTTACTGAAAAAAATTTGGAAAGGTGTAACAGGAGGAAAATCTCGCATTTACACTATGAAACAATTGTTAGGAGATGGAGGAAAGATGGAAGGGATGCTGCAAGAACCTTAAGTAATGTCTATACAGTACTCCGCATGATGTGTACTGATGGCGGTACCCCTCTATGTAGTCTGTGGAAAATAAATCTTACGAACTTTCATCATCAACGACGCGTGACACTAAGGGCCCATGTGACTTTCCCCCGCACATAGTTTTCCTCTGTTTCATCCTCTAATCTCCAATCATCTCCAGCCTCCAAACTCACAGTTAGAATCCATGTAGGTCCAAGTTTTTCAACTCTTCTGGTACTCAAGCGGACACTATCAACTACTATTGGGCTGCGCCAAGGACACATCCAAACTGTCGCCATCTTGATCTTGATCGCCATCTCATCATTATTTCATCTTCCTCTGGGACTTCCGTATGTAACATCTCTGATTCTCTCCTGCCACCTGACTCCTAATATCCTTCTTGAAGCTTCATTTCTCAAATCGTCAACAGCTTTTGGATGCGGTTTGACTGTCATGCATGCCAATACAGGTCGTACTAAAAGATGTATCATTTACTTTCGAAAGCAATTTCGTTCACGCGATCTCTATTCATTACTCAGCATGACCATTATTTGAATTGCCCCCTTTTTTTCTACTCTTTCCCTAAATTTCGCCTCATGAAAACCTGAACGAAATATTGTTCGCCGATATACGTATGAAAGAGTGAACCTCAAAACACCTTTCTCCAACTAACGTCATTGCCCTGCCTTGCACATACTCTGCCTTCATTTATTTTGAGTCTCACCCCACCAGAGATATGACACATTACATTCAGCAATCCCTGTAAACCTTGCGGCGCTTTTCTGATTAAAATAGCACCATTTACATATTATAAGTTTGTTGAATTTTGTTTCCATAAACTGACATATAACTGAAATGATCACGTGACTTGCTTTTGTCGATTCCTGAAGCAATGATTGACGTTGTCCTTCGTATTCTACGATGGCAGCATCTGAAGGGGCTTGATACTTAATTTACGTTGCTCATAAATCTTACTTACTCCTCATGACTGTCACAACTTTTTGTTAGTCTGTATTTATACTTAACATTTCCTTCATATACAGCTGATTTTAAAGAGTTTAAATATGTATTTTTCCTTGCAATAATTTTACAATATATAACACAGATTTTGAGAATTTTATTGGCCTCTCTCTCTCCTCTCTCTCTCTCTTCTCCTCGTCTCTCTTCTCTCTCTCTCTCTCTCTCCCATTCTCTCTCTCTTCTCTCCCATATATATATATATATATATATATATATATATAAAGAAGAGAGAGAGAGAGAGAGAGAGAGAGAGAGAGAGATTCTTTAGTATATTATATATAATATATATACTAATAATATATCTATATATATATATATATATATTAAGATATATATATATATAGATATAATATATAATATTCTATATATATATTCTATATATTATATATATATCTATATATATAATATATATAATAGAGAGAGAGAGAAAGAAGAGAGAGAGAGAGAGAGGGGAGGGCTCTTGGATAAATAAGTAAAAGAAACATGGGTAACCATACCAATGGAAAATAACGTAATTATGATCAATAATTATACAGATCATTTTTACTGCAGTAATATAAAAATATAGTAGCAAAAGTACATCATAAAGACATAAAATCACGCCATCTAATGTATAGGTTAAATCAACATTATAAAGGAGAAGCAGTCACTGCAAATGCCAAAGAAACCGATGCGAACATTTCTGTGCTGAATTCAGTGTAATTTCCCCTGACCTCATTACTATTACATCGCTCCTAAAAATGAGAGAGGAAAATGCGCAAGAAATTCTTTCGCCGAAATCATCTGAAAAACTGTTAATAATATTACTGCGTTACAAAGAACTCAGGGAAATTAATTGGACTTTGTAGTTAGAGGAAATTCGAATGATTTCATTTAATGTTCAATGCGCATGCGCGAACAAGGGAAAAGACGACGAAGCAGGAAGCAATGGAGACAAACAAAATGTCCTTTTGTCCAAATATTCAGAAGGAAAATCTGACCTTAGCTTCAAGGAAAACGCCGCACAGGAATTTTGCCAATGCAATAACCTACAAAATCTTCTCAAGACACGGACAATGCGTAATTCCCTTCATAGACACAGAGATGAACTGACTAATCTAAGTAAAATGGCGTCTCAGTGACGATGGTAACCGAAGCTGAACAGAGAACCGCCGGAGGAATCCATTCTTTTGGGTTGTTCAGCATTGCTTGCACGTTCTGCCTCGACCATAAAACTTAACACCCTCCGAAGCTATGGCCAATAAACACCAGAATTCCTCTTATGATTATTTCTGGAATCCTCTTATTCTCTTTGACTTTGTTTACATTTTCGCTTACTCGGAGAGTAAGCCTACAAACTACTTTGTTTTTGTTTTTGTTGTGGGGGTAGGGAAGGTCTATGGAAAAGCCTCCTAAAAAGGTCTGAGAGAGGTGTTTCGCGATCAGGAAAAGATAACAGATAATTTAGGATAGGAGGATATTTATGATTTATTTATCAGAATGAAAACGTAAAAAATAAAATGTAACGTGCATGTTAAAACAGTACAGAAAAATTATTTCTAATAAAACATACCGCATTTATTTTAATTTTCGTTGGTGAAACCAGGCTCTATATGACTAGATTTTAGCACGTCTTAATTTACGTTAAAAATTAGGAATATAACGTTTACAAAATCTTGCATGCGTCCCGAATAAGCTGGGAGTCAGATCACGCCTTGTCATTCTCTCCTCTTCATTTTGAAGCAGGTTTCCCCTACAGCAAATTCTACCTACCAGTTATTTCCCGGAAGGTTTTTGTCCCTACTGATGATGTAGCTCTTCGCTATTTTCACCTCGGCCCGAGAGCGAAAAATAATACAAGGGGAAATTAAAATTTGTTTCAAAAACACTTCCATTTTTAACCAACTGCTTCATACTCATTTGGAGGGAAATCTTTCCAGCAAACACAAAGAGCTATTATTAGTACTATAAAAATCATACATACGTGGATTTTTACACACACACACATATACATACATCCACACACACACACATAATATATACAATTTCATTTATATGCAAAAATTTCTATAAAAACTACAGAGAAACATATACGCATATATACAAATACGTTTACATACAAATTTTCTATAAATACTACAGAAAATCATATACACACACATACACGTGTCAATAATTTAATCTAACACTTTGAAAAATCATAACTTCTATTTCCACATAAAAGAATTGCTTTCATGTTCTTTACTTATGTTACATTTTTATCATTTCACAGAATGACACAAATATATTAATCATCATTCACAGTGTACCACTGTAACATTATAATATATCTTAACTTTTCCTTGGCTTTAAATCTGAGTTGCAGCAAAGCAAGTCTGAATATCAGGAGAAATTCATTTGCCGTCCTTAGGTACTACCAAGTGAATCGTCTCGAGGATCATTTGAGTGTGGAACTGCACAGTTAATTCGACTCTTAGTGCTGATATTCATCATTGCTAATATTCTATTCTTAATTAATTCAATTATTATTTTACACATCTGGACTTCGATGAGTGATCAAGTTTTTCGTAGTGGGTCGATGGTTTAGAGTTTGGAGGCTCTAATGTAACTAACTTTGTGTAACACAAATTGGTATGAATCGTTGAATTCCTACGTATTCAGCTATTCATTTAATTCTAATAGCATTACAGCTATTAGCAAAGTGAGTTTACACTTATGTGATTGAACTTCAACATTATTTAGATATTACCGTCTCCAATTACAATGAACTCTCTTGCTATCTTTTTATTTCCTTACCAATTGTCAAATTTTTAAGAAAGCTTGACTTTCCCATCTTATTTTCACAATCTGAGCAAGGATTCACTTTCACTGTCCTTGACTTTCTTTCGCTATTACTCTTCTTTCCATTCCCCTTCCCCAATTTTCGCTGTGACATGAAAAAGGAGCGGGCATCAATTCCTGAGTATTGTCGAGCAGTTCCGAATACTTGGGCAAGAAAAAGCGAAATCACGAAGGCAAGAAGTTCTAAAGAGCAAATCTGGAAAGAGAGGAACAAATTCCCCTGGTTTTCTTTTCAAGCGAATGGCCCACTCAGTGTACCGTACTCGGAGGAAAGATTGAGAGAAAGCTAATTTGTCTCTTAATTGTTTTACCCAAGCGGATTTCCCTTCTCACGAGGAGCCGGCGATTTTTCCGCTCTCGAATTAAAGGACCCCCCCGCCCCTCCCCTCGACTCACCTCACTTCCAGTGTTTCACTCTAAGGGTCTCGCATTTTTGTTTGTCTGCGGAAATTAATCTCGCACGACATTCTTCGCTCGACTCTCATGAATTAAAAGTCTTTGATGATTCAGGTATGAGCACACTCAAATGTTTCTTTTCCGATTGGATCAATTCCTCAAATGTTGCTAAGTAGTGCGTCAAACGTACTACGCACAACCACAAGCTGGAAGTTACAGAGATGGATATGAAACCCATTCATATAATATAAATAAAATAAGATACATAATTTTCACGGAAACATTCTCATCTTAAGTTTGTTATATGAGCCAGCAGCCATAAAGTGGCTTCGTCTGAGAAATGAAGTCAATCAACTATACTTGCTTTTTCCACACAAAACCCTTTTGTTAGAAAACTGTCAATCTCGTACCTAACTGTAACGCACCATGTTATGTCAAAGGTGAGAAGATATCTTTAATGCGACGGACGAGATATGAACATGCGCTTATATATCTTTTTTTTTTAAGCCATAAATTTCGTTTAATATCCAGTTCACAGTACCTCGCGAATACTCACACCCACAGGGAATTATAAGTAGTCATTGCTTCGTCACAGGGGGGATTCGAACTGCAGCCTGTTTGAGAAACAACGAAAATACGGTGAATATGATCACTGAGCTAACAGGTGGTTACAGTTACTGTAGTTTCACTGTTTCCCAAAACAGGCGGCAGTTCGAATCCCACCGGCGACGAAGCAATTATTATCACTTATACGAGTACCAACCAGTATTCTTAATCTCGTCAATTCGTACTTAGTTTACTTCTTAATTCCATCAAGAAGTTTGGAACCAATGATGAAAAATCTTCGTGTAATTGTCATTAGCAGCAAAACGGATGCATCAAATAGAGTTCTTTTACACATTCCAGCAAACACTTCATGAGATGTCAAGAAAAATCAAGGCCGTTAATTAAGGTCCCAGAGCGATCTATTCAGTGTTGCCGTTTTGAGGAATTTCGTCTAGTAGTGTGGCTTTCTAGTGACATCTGGCAACTATCCGTGGCTTTTCCGACCACAGTCCACGGCACTGAGGAATAAGATTCTTCACTTTGCTTTTTATGTTTTCTTATGAAAATAAGGTTATATAACATATCCTGCTTATTTATACAAATTAATTTCATTGAAATCCTTTATTTTTCTTCGTCAAAAATACTTTATTTTAAGCTAGTGACGTGTAGTTTTTTTTTACGTCATGGAAAGTAATTCTACATCGGCAAATACGCATTCTAACCATTAAATCATAAATAACATAAACAAAACCAGAAGAGCTGCGTATGGTAACACTGCTAAAAGCCAATGTTGTGAAGAAAAAACGGCATCGCTGGATCTAATTAGGCTTTTAGTTGTCTGCAAAAGAAAACTATCGAGATGGCTAATTGTCTGTCCGTCCGCGCTTTTTCTGTCCGCCCTCATATCTTAAAAACTACTGAGGACCGCAGATTGGTATGTTGACCATCCACCCTCCAATCACCAAACATACCAAACTGCAGCCCTGTACCCTCGGTAGTTTTTATTTTATTTAAGGTTAAAGTTAACTGTACTGAAAACTCGATTACGCCGAGGAAACTCCGTTGCATTTTTTACTTGACCTAAATCGTCACCACTTAGACCCTCCTTTTGAATATCAGGACTGGACCCAACCTCAGCTCACTTTTGGTGGAGCTTCTTTTCCCGCGACCTACTTCGGAGTCAGAGGAGAATATCCTAACACCTGTCTTGTAAATCTTGCACCTCTTTGCCATAGAAATTTCCAGCGTTTATTTATAATTATAAAAGCAAATGACGCCAAGGTCTGCCATTTCCAGGTTAACTGAGATTTTCTAAAAAAAAAAAAAAAAAAAAGGAACGCTCTCTCGTTTGTTTTATATCTCATACTCTCCACAATTGTAAACCGAGAACATGCATGTATCCTTAAAATTCACATTAAGAGGAGTAAACATCCATCACTAGCGTGTGTTAATAGCGTATCACAAAGTGTTCACAAACAAATCATTTTCAAAATAGCATCCTCTTTATATTACTAATAAGCATTTTACACAATTCAGTGATGATTCCCAGATCTAGGAAGTGCGACCATAAAAACGTCAAAACAATGTAGCTTAGCCTCGATAGTTTTTCTTTGTATATTCAACAAATTTTCATCATGAGAGATAAAAGCGTCTGGGATTACAATGAAATAACACGTGCGCGACAAGAGCGTTTTTTTTATTTCTTAAAATTTCTCCTACTTTATTCAAGTACAAATATGTACCATAATTAAGAAATATGACAAAAACTACTTTTCACTCTACTCAGTAGAAGGAATATAAAATTTCAGCATTATATATATATATATATATATATATATATATATATATACATATATATAATTATTATATATATATATATATATATATATATATATATATATATATATATATATATATATATATATATATATATATATATGAGAAAATGCGAAGTTCGAGGGAAAATTGTCAGTCTTCACCTATCGTCGTTTCTTCTCGAAGAGCTTTATTCTGAAAATGTTAGCAAGATGTTGAAGTAGAAATGAATCCCATCCAGATGAAATGTGATATAAAGTAGAATTTTCTATCAGGATTGCAATCTTTTCCGGAGGCACCTTTGATATTAGAAAAATATAAGAAGGATGTATTATACAAGGCAATTTTCATAAAACTGGACATTCTGCTTAGAAGCAAAAAAAGGCACATCCACTATCCTGTTGATTTTGTAAGTGCACTTCAGGGCGCGCACCATTATGCAACATACAAATCATAGGCAGGAGAGACAAAAAGAGAAAGAAAAAAAATATATATACACACACATATATATATATGTATATATATATGTACAGCATATATATATATATGATATATATATATATATACATATATATATAATATATATACATACATATGTATATATATATCTATTATATATTATATTAATATCAATATATATTACAAATGTTTTATTATATTTATATTCTATATAATCTTATATTTTATATATATATATATTATTTTGAAAACTAAACTTGCCCATACTTCCCCAGCACACAGGAGCTAATTCAATAGCTTAAATTTAAACTGCGTTGCCAGTTGATAAAACATTACTAACATGTAAATAAATATTACGTCCCTTTACACAAAATATAGGGTTGACATAAGAACCCTCAATAACAGTTAAATGTGGAAATTAGGAGTTAAAACCGCTATCAAGACACCAATACGTATGATCAATTAGTATAGCAAAATTAAATTTCTTGTGGGAAAAACTCTTTCAAGCTATTTCATATGATGCTTAGACCACGACGGTTATGAGAACTGAAAGGCAAAACGGAAATGCCGATATTCAAAACCGCTAGGTGACTGAACATGTTTTCTTGTAGGAAAAAAAAAATCGCAGGCATTAACGCGTACTGCAGAAATCAACAGAGAGAGAGAGAGAGAACCAGGGTAGTCGTTAGAACAACAGCATTGTTCAGTCTCACCTTTCATAAGCGCGATGAAAGTATTCTATTAAAAATATGAACTAATCCAATGAGACTTTGTTTGTTAGGTATCTGGATACGGTTTGAATGAAGCTATTTAGCAGTTCTTAAAAATAATTTTTCAAAAGAGCGCCCATGAATGAACATCGTTGAACCTGACAAACAATCCCATCAACTGATTTCGTCGTCTGTTCACCAATTATTCATCAGTGAGATCTGAGGAGATACTTAACGCCTTAGGTTTTCAAACTTATCTTCAAGTGACAGTACAGTTAATGACATTTAATGATATGGAATGGAATATAAAATTTTGGGACCTATGAGGTTATTCAGCATTGAAAGGGACACTGAGAGTGAAGGAGGTTTGAAAGGTGTAACTGGAGGAAAACATCGCAGTTGCACTATGAAACAATAGTTGGGAAAGGGTGGAGAGTAAGATGGAAGAAAAAGAATATGAATGAAGTCACAGCAAAAGGACTGAAAGGGGTTGCAGCTAGGGGCCGAAAGGACGCTACAAAGACCTCAGGTAATGCCTGCAATACACCGCTTGAGATGCACTGACGGTTCTACACACCTACGGGGATTAAATGATATGAACATCAGCTGCTCCGTGTACAAACAAAAAGCTTACTAACAGCAAAGCAACGACAACCTGACGCATACTGCATCACTTATCTGTACCGTGAAGACACAATAGCGTTTTCCTGGATGCCAACACCCTTGTGTGCAAGCACCCCTTTCATTCCATCTTGCCAGAATCTCTAGGTCACCCTCTTCTCCGTATTCTTACATCTTTCGATTTCTAAACAATACGAATTAAACTAATGAAAGCAGATACCATTCAAATTACAGCATCCAGAGAACTCTCTAAAGCTTAAATATTGAAGAACGATTTTAACGATGTTCTGAATTATCTCGCAATCAAATCAAGCTAAAGTGAGAAACACTACCGAAATCCCACACGAGCTACTGGAACTGAGAACTCACTGCCAGGATAAGTAAACGGTGTGTGTGTGTGTGTGTGTGTGTGTTTGTGTGTATTTGTTTGGTTGGAGCTAAGAAGGGCAGCTTTCCGTAAAACATTTGCCACAACGTATTATGAAATGAACCGGTCAAGATAGAAACAGGCGGAGGAGACTCTTCAAACATAACGACTCCGACTAAAGATTAAGCTGAGCAGAAAAACAACTTGTTATAGTATTTGCTATAATTCATGAGGTGGAATAATTCTTATGGAACCAACCAATTACTTGACTAACAAGTTTCCGCCTGATCCATCCACGTGTGAAAAAGGATAAAGTATGGTCAAATAAAATACGAAGGAATAAAATAAAATAAATAATATGGCCTTAGATAAGAAAACAATATTCGCTAAATCTAAATATTCACCGAGTAAATCTCAAATGTTTTCAAGCAATTTCGTGAAATGGCGCTGCCCTGGAAACTGGCCTAATAATGAGGTTGGGCCACAAATGGAGGCCACGTGAATTGCCAGGCAAGACAGATGAGGAAGCCGTGTATTGGCGCAGATAATTGAAACCCAATTTGTTCGGCTGAGAACTATCTCCGAGTTCAATTGTCAAACGATTTCTTCATAATTTTTGAGATCATTTATAGATTTTTCATAGAACCATTATGCATCCACTGGTGGAGAGATCGAATTTACCTAATCCGTCAGAGATCAGTCCGATTCCACGAAGGAGAAACATTTTACGCTTTGTGAAAATCCATAATGCCCTTGATGACCTGAGAAGTAAATTAAGTACCAGGTTTACTGCGCTGTCGCTACCAGGAAGGAACAAGAAATGGGGCAAGCAACTTGACCGCAAAAAGGTTTGGCCAGAACCAGAACGATAACACTTTCTGGGGCCATCCCAGTCAGAGAAATGATGTAAGTGGAAAATGACATAAATCATAATCGGGTTGCTCTCTGATTGGCACAACTTTGCCTCAACAGCGAGAGACCAAAGTTCGATCCCAAAGCGTGGAAGCGTCTGAGTTCGATCCTTTAGAAATTTCATTGTGGCCCTATGAACCTAACCAATGAATGAGATAATAAGTGGTTTGTAGGTTGAGGTAGATAGAGATGCAAATACAGAAACAAACTCATTACAAAATGGTTTGCTGATACCGGAAATATTACTGTCTTCTGGAGCTCAGAACGAGAGAGAGAGAGAGAGAGAGAGAGAGAGAGAGAGAGAGAGAGAGAGAGAGAGAGAGAGAGAGAGAGAG
>NC_087212.1:71599974-71639974 GCF_015104395.2 Macrobrachium nipponense | reverse complement strand
ATAATGTTAAGATTATAAGGCTTTGCAAAAATTACCAAATATAACATTTTCTGTTAAAAATCAACTTGTAATTACGAACACACGATTTAATTAATTACAAAATTTCAATGCAAGTGGTAAATTCATTTTGAAATATTTTTTATCGTGATGCTGTTTACTCTTCCCAACAGGTCTACTGAATTAAACTAATGGATGTTTTGATAGCAATCTTATATTCTGAAAGCCGGTATAAGACAGAGCCTACAAAGCTAATTATAGTCGCAAACGATAGTTTCCGTATAAGCATTTTAAACAAACCGTTATATTATAATATATATTTATATATTTTTAACATAATCTTATATATATTTATATATATATATATATATAGATAATATATATATATATATATATATATATATATATATATTTTATATCTATATATATATATAATATATATTATATAATAATATTATCTATCCTACCATCTATATTATATATATATAATATATATATATTATATATATATATCTATATCTAGATATAGATGTAGAATATATATTATAATATATATATAATATATATATAATATATATTATAGAATGATATAGATATATATAGATATATAAAATATTATATTAATTATATTATATATATATATATAATTATATTATATATTATAATATAATATCTAATATCTATATAATATCTAATATCTAATATTTTTATATATATCTATTAGATAATTATAAATATATATATATTTATTTCTATATATATATGTTATATATAGATATTATAATATAATATATATATATATATATAATTAATATTATATTTATTATCTATATAGAGAATATATTATAGATATATAGTAAATATCTATATAATATATATGAGATATATATAATATAATATATATGTATATATATATATATAGTATAAATATATAGATATATATATATTTATATTATTATATATATAGATATATATATATATATTATATATAATATATATATATACAATCTATATATAGATATATATTAATATATTATATATATATATATATATAATATTAGATATAGGTATATACATATATCTAGATATTAAATATATATATATATATATATAGAATATATATATAATTATATATCTATATATCTAACTATATAATTATCTCTATATATGTATAATATATAATATATAGATATATATATATATATATCTATAGATATATTTATATATATATTATAGATATATATTTATCTATAGATATATATCTAGATATATATATATAGTATTTTTTTTAATTAATAACTATATAGATATATATATATTATATATATAAGATATATATATACATATATATATATATATCTATATATATATATAGATATCTAATATATATCTATATATAGATATATATATATATATATTATATATATACTAGATTATATATATATATTACTATATATATTATATATATATATATATCTCTATTATATATATATAAGAATATATGTATATATATATCTTATATATAGATATATATATATATATAATATATATATATATATATATTATATATATATATATATATATATGTGTATATATGCGTGTGCGCAAATATTTTCATGCGCATGCATGCTGTAAATCATAAATTTTCTCTAACAAGGAAATAGTAAAGCAAAACCTATCATTATGAATTTATAGTCGTCGACTACCGTCAAGTCCTGGCCAGTGAGTGTTAAATGAAGGCATCCCAAAAGCGTCAAGATCTTCCAGCGGTTGGAAAACTGTAGCACATGCACCTACAGTTGGCTCAAATGAACGTGAAATCCAGACTATGTTCCAGGATAGAAGGCTTTAAAAGCCTTGTACCGCTACAGATCATGTCAGACAATGTTCCAGACTATGTTACAGACTATGTTCCAGGATAGAAGGCTTTAAAAGCCTTGTACCGCTACAGATCATGTCAGACAAGCAAGCTTTTCTAAACTAGACACCTGCCGAACAAACAAGGAAGGTCTCAATTGTTTCAACAATATTGGGTATTTCGAGTTAACATTTGCCACCAATATCGGTTACTTGATGCAAAATTTTGCAAAGAGGTGTGCAATTTCGTCACATTTGATGGATTCCTCATGCAAAATATTTCCATCAATATGGGGTACTTGGAACAAAATTTGGCTGTGTATACTGCTTGTCTTGTGCAAAATTTGGCTATGAATATTGGTTATCTAAATTGGATATTGATTGAACTGGTTATCTGGTGGTTGTATGGTGCAAAATACACCTACCTATTCTGGTTATCTGGTGCAAAAATTGTCCTACCTATAATGGTGACCTGGTGCTAAAGTTTGCTATGTACAATGGTTATAGGGTGACAATTTTTGCAAAATCTACTTTTTATCTGGTTCAAAATTTTCTTATCTGTAGTGGTTATCTGCCGCCAGAATTTGTGACCAACATTGGTTACTTTGTGGATAATGTGACACCAGTATCAGGTATTTGTTATTGCAGTTCGCAGAAAGATGTAAGAAAACATGCTTGTCTAACACCGCCTTAAACAGTAAGGGTGTGCTCGAGAATAAGGAGTTACAACACTAGCTAAAGAATATAAAACATTTCTCATGGATGTCAATAGTTTTGCGGCTAATTACAAACCTTTCTCATAGTAATCCATGTACGTCTGAATCCGAATTTTGTTTCCTGTGAAAAGTAGAAATAGAATGAATGAACACATTCTAGACCTGCAGTCCAAATGCTTTTCTAATTTCAAATCTTTATATGAGCAATACATTCAGACATACATAACATATAGTAGACTTACTTTAATCACATAATTCTGATATAGTTTACTCGGTTAATATAATTTCTAAACACCTTAACAAAATTAATGTGGTTCATTTTATCAATGGAAGCGCTCAAAGATACGAATTTGTACTCCAAGCTTGCCGATGATCAGCTATAAACAGTTATAAGTAAATTTGCCTATGAGGTACTTTTTGGATGGCAACATAAATAGAGACGCAAATATTCATGTAGGCAAACACACTCATACACACTGCCGACGTATTAAATCTTTTAAAACTCGGTAACTAGGCGAGTACTTCAATAGTAAGTATTCCTACGCCTGCTAATCATTGTCCGTATGGGACTTATTTTTTTTCTTTTTACATATAATTGAAAATAAATATCGGACTATTAGCCAAAACGGATGCAGATTACGATATACTTAAATAAATTTATCGAGGCTCTGCTTAAAGTGAATAACAAGGAAATAATACTACATGTCAATTCTATGTATCCTCAAGATATTCGGATCTTTGTTCCACAAAAATAAAAACTAATTTTTAGACTTCGAAATTAGGGTTAACAATAAAAAAATGTCAAAGTAATACTTAAGAGAAATAAGATTTAAATGGTCAAATACGAGGGCTCCCAACCCTCTACTATATAAATTAGCAAACATTTTCGAGTGATTTGCCCACAAGTCTATCGATTATCTAAGGTTTGTAAGAAAGGTAGGGAATTTATATGTAGAAGTAATCTCTTTATTAGAGAAGTGATTCATGCCGGATTTTTGGCTGCTTTAGAAACTTATAAATAAATTTGTACGTAAACTGTTACGTAGTCTATTTTCTATAAAATAATTTTGATCAGTTCTTATGTAACTACTAAGGTTCTTTTTATGTATTCGTTTGTTCCTTCAGTGTAAATTTTAAATATATATTCAAGAGCGCGGCTTGTATCCAGGCATTCTTTATTCAGCTACGAAGCGTACAGTGTTGTACATGGATGCCTGCCCGAGGCAGTATTTCTATCAATTTAATTTGCCTATATCTTATATTAAGTCCATCTTCTCAAGTTATTTGGAGACAATATTCACCCTACACCTTTTCCTCTTTATTTAAGTTCCTCGCTGGACGAGTGGTTTTCGCGCTCGGCTGCCAATCCGGTGGTCCGAAGTTCGAATCCCGGCTCGGCCAACGCGGAATCAGAGGAATTTATTTCAGGTGATAGAAATTCATTTCTCGATATAGTGTGGTTCGGATCCCACAATAAGCTGTAGGTCCCGTTGCTAGGTGACCAATTGGTTCCTAGCCACGTAAAAATATCTAATCCTTCGGGCCAGCCCTAGGAGAGCTGTTAATCAGTTCAGTGGTCTGGAAAAACTAAGATATACTTAACTTTTTCCTCTTTATTTAGAGTAAGACGTCACTGAGTCTTTTTATCAACTTTCGACTAAACCTGTTCTCAGCGTATAAACATTAACTACAGGCTTAGGAAAGTCACGGCACTGGACGAGCACTTGGGAAACCTACTCGGCAGTGGTCTTATAGGACATAGTTAAACAAAGATGGCAGCCTAGATAGAGGTCCTTTTACGATATATGACAAATATTTATGTTAAGAAAAAATTCTTTTGTTCCTAAAATTGAATCTCACCTGAATATGATTAAAAGAGGAGTGAACTATATTTGTGTGGTTATCATACCTCTCAATTTGGAGTTATTTCCTTATAAGAATATTAAGTTTTATATCTGTAAGATATAAACATATTCAAAACCTATGAGATATGAAAAGCTTTGAAGTATTTTGACTGATATGATTAAAAACGAATTACAGAAATACAAATGTAACCTTTAAACCTTGATTCGGTATATGTAACTTTTGAAATATTTGGATGAGTTAGACATGAACTGATTTATTTTATGTACCGAGTTCATCAATATTTATCCAATATGTTTAAAAGGTATTAAGCAAAGACTAAAGGTGATATATGATAAGTAAAACAAAGAATAAATGGTGATATATGATAAGTAAAACAAAGACTAAATGGTGATATATGATAAGTAAAACAAAGAATAACTGGTGATATTATGATAAGTAAAACAAAGACTAAATGGTGGTGATATATGAAAAGTAAAACAAAGACTAAATGGTTGGATTGTTGATGGGAAGTAAAACAAAGACTAAACTGGTGATATATGATAAGTAAAACAAATAGACTAAATGGTGATATATGAAAAGGTAAAACAAACAGACTAAATGGTGATATATCATAGGTAAAGCAAAGACTAAATGGTGATATATCATAGGTAAAGCAAAGACTAAATAGTGATATATCATAGGTAAAGCAAAGACTAAATGGTGATATATCATAAGTAAAACAAAGACTAAATGGTGATATATGATAAGTAAAACAAAGACTAAATGGTGATATATGATAAGTAAAACAAAGAATAAATGGTGATATATGATAAGTAAAACAAAGACTAAATGGTGATATATCATAGGTAAATCAAAGACTAAATGGTGATATATGATAAATACAGATTTAAGTAGGATTAAATTTGATAAACCAGAGAAACTTGAAACTTATCCCACCTACAAATTAACTTAGACATACCTCCAGTTTAGGAATGATATTTCCTCTTGACAAGTTAATAAAAGTGTTGTAAATATAATGGCAGGCAACAACTTTGGTGTCCTTTATACTTACTCATTATAATTCAGACCAATCTGATGTCATGTTTATATTTAGGCCTGTCTGTGGGCTTAAGTGGCACTCAAATCCTGAGGATTTTCTGGCCTTGCCCTTAATAATAACTAAAAAACTTTTCGACTTTTTAATTTTTATTTCATACCTCCATATCTTTACAGGCTTTAATATATTGAATTCTACATTACAATAGGGCATATATCTGCATTCCCATTGGTAATCTATGTTACAGTGCTCATTTGCTACAATGCCTTTTTAATGTAAATTACTCAAACTCCTTAATGTGTGAAAATCCATATGATATCCAGTATAAAGCATAACTGATATATATTATGGCTTACTTCAAAATACTAATTCTTTAACTATTTCGTAGCTCTTACGAGAGTCTAAGGACGACCACAATATTTGTTTATGTTTACCGACGCAAAAATAGCCAAGTACTTTTAATCCCTCAAGAATGCGCTTTGGGTAAAGCAAGAGGACTTTCTTCTCGAGATGATAATGGACAAAATCCTACATCCTACACCAGATGAAGGTTTAGGATGTCAGTATCAATTATTTAATGATAGCCTTTTCGCCTTCTATAAGTAAGAGGAAGTTCTAGTTCCGTGAGCTCTGAGCGAGATGACAGGTGAATGACTGTTTATAAAAATGTCCCATTGATGGACAAGATTTCCACTTGGAAAGTTACTTACTAGTATCTCTAATTGCATTCATATGATTACCAAGTCACTGTGGAGAGAGAGAGAGAGAGAGAGAGAGAGAGAGAGAGAGAGAGAGAGAGAGAGAGAGAGAGAGAGAGAGAGAGAGAGAGACATTAGTTTCCCACTTCAGACATGTACAGATTTATTGGTACAGGACAAGAAAATTACAGACACACTGCCCCGTACTACCTTTTTAGTTTTCTGTAAATGAAAACTATTAAGAATACTATGTCCGTCCGCACTTTTTCTGCCCGCTCCCAGATCTTACAAATTGCTGAGGCTACGGATCTGGATATTGGTATGTTGATTGTCCACCCTTCAATCATCAAACATACCAAATTACAGCCCTCTAGCCTCACTAGTTTTTTTTTATTCTATTTAAAATTAAAGTTAGTCATTATCGTGTGTCTGGTAACGTTATAGGACGGGCCACCAGCGGGCCATAACTGAAAGTTTCATGGCCCGCGGCTCATACAGCATTATACGCTGTACAGAAATCTCGATTGCACCCAAGGAACTTCGGCGTAGGTTTTACTTGCTAGCTATGCACATAAACAATTGCTTCCTCTGTGTATCGAGATCGGTGACATTCCAAATGACTGAATAATTAGTTCAGTCGTACAAATCAAAATACATAGAACAAATATACAATTGATAATATTTAACACATTTGCGACAAAGCGTGATACATGTATGTAATGATGTTGCTATGGTTTCATGAGAGAGAGAGAGAGAGAGAGAGAGAGAGAGAGAGAGAGAGAGAGAGAGAAAAATTTTCTTTAAAAATCCTATATTGGGAACGGGGCCAATGACTTTGTAAGTGGCTGTTAACCTTTCAAATGAAACCACTTCAATTGACATAATATGCCTACTACGCATTGAGGCCATGACAGTGATTTTGGTAAACAACTTTTAAACCAACCTATGGATTCCAGGCCGCTACTGTACTGAGTGTTTTAAACTTCGTCCTAATTTTCGGAAGTACTGTGCATCGCCCAATGCGTTTCAGTAACTTTTTTACTGAAGAAAATGAGGTTAAAGCTGCGCTTAGCTGCCCAACCATCCGGAAAGTGGTGACGTGTATCGGTGACGCCATCGGTATAGCGTATCCTCCTGGTCCTCCACTATACCTTTTCAAATGGTTGCCTGACTTAAAGTTAAATGTCACTTCTACCTATCCTGGGCCATACGAATTTTTTTTAAAGCAAATTAATATACTGTATGATGAAATTCATTTCTGTTTCACACGTGTTTGTGTGTGCTGATAATTTCTACCATATTCACACAAAAAGGATAATACGAATGAAGTCACAGCCGAGTCTGGAAACTGGGGAAAATTCGCTGGAATGAAAGGCAGTCAGCCTTTCCAGGGAAAGCCACAGGTTACAGTGGTACTTAAGATCCAGTTTCTTTTCTGACTTGCGTGGCCTGGGTTCGATCCTGATGTGAGTCACAAATTTATAATAGATTATATATATAAATATAGACTAAGTACAGTGTGTGTGTGAGCCTTTTCTGGGCACAGATAAGCGACCTTCGCTAAATGCTATTACACATGTGGCGCCAAATACTTTGAGGCAGAAGAATAGCAAGAAGAGACAAAAAAAATTGCTGAACTGCTTACCTGATTTACTAAATACCAATAGCTGTTTAAAACAGCTGTGAACTTAAAGCTAACATGAGGGCTATTTTAGATCTACGATGGTGCTTCATCCCAGTTTAAAGTACAGAACATTTATTACAAACAAGAGCCCGAAACAGAAAGCTTAACATATAGTGAATATCACAATCAGAGAAAGTGCAGATGAGCATATTTCACAACTGAGGACCTTCCCTTCACCATTCACTTTTCCCACTTGAGGAGATGGAGCCAAAAGATTTTATCTTTTAAGTTTTCAGCAAGTGTTCATGGGATGAGGTTGCTAGGCGCACGTCTATATCTCAAGGATGATCAAAGGGATTAAGTGCCGACCTTGTCTGGCTTCTCTTGGTGGTCAGCCATCCACGAGAACAAAGTTTCTAATCACACGACTCGCTGTAAAGTCAAGCAAGCGTTACCACCTCCACACATACGACTACAGTAAAACGATTACAGAACCAGTGTGTTTCCAAATGTTCTCTCATGTCTGAAAAAGAGCGCAGGTTTTCAGCATAAAAAAGAAATGATACAACTCCCTCTCATTACGATTAACGCTGTTCTTGACAGACACTAAATTGAACCCTTCCCCGCCTTTACAGGCTATTACAGGTCGATAACCATATTAAATAAGCTTATTAAATCATGACCGGGGCGTGTAATCGCGCAAAAATACACCAGGTGTAAAAACGTTACGGCGTTTCATGATAATTATTTATCGCTCTGTTTTACTTCACCCTCCTAAAGACCAAAGTAATGAAAAATGCGAGAGGAGATATTATGAAAATCAAAAGCAAAGAAACAGGAGGAGGTCATTATCAGTTAGAGAATCATTAAATGTGACAGAGGACGATAAAAAGATTAAAAATGGCAGTAGGGGAGAGGAAGAGGAACATCAATTGCGAGATTAATCAGGAAGAGTGAATGAGAAAGAAGCAGAGGAAATCAGCGGCGGGAAGCGAGAGGAAGAGAGAGGGGCGACGGTGATAAACCTGGAGGGGGAGAATGTAATTAGCTTTGCACATGAAATAAATGCTCAACAATGATAGCCCCTGAAGAAGAAGAAGAAGAAGAAGGGAGCAATGATACCCAAAACAAAAGGGGAAAATGCGGAAGGAAGAGGCGAAAAAAAGAGAGACCAATGAAATGTGAGGAAAAGGCAAAAGCGAAGGAAGGTTTTTCTAGATAAAAAAAAGGGGGCGTTTAAATAACGACACGCATAAAAAAAAGGCAAATGAAAATCGAAGGAAATCGCAAACCAATGATTCGAGGAACCAAGTCCTGAGTCCACCTTCACTGAAAGGGGAGATTTACTCACAGCAAATGGAATCTCTAAGAGGCATTGGCTAAGGCCATGCTTAGACTCCAGGCTTAATTGATGAAACCTTGGATCAAAGTGCTGGAGCGTAAGGCTAAAGTAACCTAAAAACGAATCGAGAGAGAGAGAGAGAGAAAGAGAGAGAGAGGAGCAGGAAAAATATTAGAGAATAACCCTTGAAGAATCTGAGAAAAAGGGCAATAAGTATTACACCAGTAATAATGAAAATCTCAAACTTGGAAATACAGTAATGCTAAAGATAATTAACCGGCAATTTCTTCTTAGTAGTTACCATCTTTTGACACCTCTCTCTCTCTCTCTCTCTCTCTCTCTCTCTCTCTCTCTTAATAATAACACGTATATACCTTTTCTTTAACACAAAACGGTAACCACTCATTTTTTTGGGTTCCCATATCAAGAGCAAAAGTTTCCCATAAATTCTCATTTACATTTTCTGTATAAAAAAAGATTTAATATAGAAGCGGTAAATTCCCTGTGGTCTGAGTATGTGTGAGAAGGATTTAGGTCTCTGTAAAACCATTGAGAGTTGAATGATCTAAATATAAAACTAAAATGATCCCAAAATATCTTTCTAAACCCTGGGAGGAGGGAACACACAGCAATACAAATGCGCTCCCGTGCACCTTGCTAAATCACACTTTATCCGGGAGAGAGAGAGAGAGAGAGAGAGAGAGAGAGAAGAGAGAGAGAGAGAATCTGAGCCAAGGGATCTTGACAGACATGGGAAGGAACGAAGGATCAGTGTTTACATCCTGCTTTTATTCTGATCGTGAAATATCGACTGAATCTTGAAAGCAGTCACATGGCATACTAAACGGCCTACACTGGTCAACCCCAAAAGAGAGAGAGAGGTTCTCTCCCGAAAGTGTCGGGCGGTTAAAAGAGAAAGGGTGGGCCGGGGGGGGGGGGGGGGGTGGAGGGTTGAGCCTTGCTGCACGACCTACTCTGATAAGGGCGTTGATCCACTTGCAGGCACGTGCCTAGGATTTACAGGGAGAAGGATGCCTGGAATTCAGGAGGTTAGGACATCATACACTGTAATAGATGACACGGGATCTGGGTACGCTCACTCGCTCAGAGAAAGAGAAGCTTATCATAGGTAGGTTCTTCCACAACTGACCTTTCGAGGGATCACTCTTTTATATCAGTAATGGCCGCTCGTTTTCGCTTCAGAACATAAACCCGTTAAACAGCTCTGGTTGTTCCTCATCTGAAGGATTACGGGGGAAAGTAAGCCCTTGATGAGAGAAATTTTCGATATAAGGAAACAAAGTTAAAATAGATATTTTCCTTTTTACTAATCAACAAAATTCCTCATTTCCGGTTAACTGTTTGTACCCTAATAGTAGGATGAAATAATGCCCAACAAAAAACCTTGCATTAACACACAGACACATACATTTACTATATATATATATATATATATATATATATATATATATATATATATATATATATATATATGTATATATATACAGTGATTAAACATTGTGCTGCGATGGTTGCAAAAATAAGCATAACACTTTTATGAACGAGTACAATCAAACCTATTATATAAAAATATAATTGGGAAAATTAATATTATTAACATTTAAAATTGAATGAAAAAATAAAATGAAAAAAAGTGAGTCTGACCATGTATACAGAAAATCTACCTACGAGACAGCCGAGGAGACTGATGACGTCATTGAAGATACTCAAGACGGCTAAGGTAAGCAAACGCCACTGTGTTCTTAAGAAGTGGATCTCACTAAGGCTGCATTTTATAATTCCCAAGATTTTAATATACCGTAAGGTCCCCCCGACTACCATTCGAACGCACCAACGAAAAAAATAATGTACGAATTAGAAACCGAAGAAAACATGTATGTAGCGTAGGTCGTTATCGATATACCAAACAAATAACGGCTACATGAGAGAGAGAGAGAGAGAGAGAGAGAGAGAGAGAGAGAGGAGAGAGAGAGAGGGTCACCTCTTTCTAGAATGGTGAATATTTTTCCCTTTTCTTTTCATTCGCGTGTTTTTTACTTCTTATTTTTTTTAAGGAAGAAACCCTTCAAACACCAGGCCCCAACCCCCACTAAAAAGCACCACGAAGGATCAACTAGCCAATTTTTTCAAAAATTACAAATGAAAGATGATTGACAATTCTAAAGGATATGGCTGAGTTGAGTCGAATATAGAATTTAGGCCAAAGAATTTAGGTCATTCAGCGCTGAAACGGAAATTGCCAGTAAAAGGTTTGAAAGGTGTAACAGGAGGAAAACATTGCTGTTGCACTATGAATCAAGTGTTAGGAGAGGATGGAAAGTAAGATGAAGAAAGAGAATATGAAAGGAGGTGCAGTAAAAGAAACGAAAGTGGTTGCAGCTAGGGGCCGAAGGCACGCTGCAAAGAACCTTAAGTAATGCCTACAGTGCACCATATGAGGTCCACTCACGGCACTAACACCCTACTGGACTAAAGAGTATGGTGGTTCTTTATGTTTACATAATATATATATACAACGAATTCTTCAGACATGAAGCAGAATCATATGCATCATTCTGGACACTGAATTTCTGGGCCCTCCAATGACTCATATGTCTCTGTCTGTCTGTCTGTCGGAGACAAGTGTAGTTCTGAGCCTCGTTTTAATAGAATTTTACATACTGCTTTCCTGGCTCAACAAACTGGTGCTTATCAGAGTTAGAGGCATTTATTTGAACATTTTAATCATGGGTCCATGATTCTTAAAGCCATATTTGCACGTGATATAGGAGAACGTATTTAACGCCATTTTTCATTCATAGTCAATTCAATTATAAAAGCCTTATTTATAATTTTGATGCATGTTTCTATGAATGCAAAAATATAATCAAGGCAACAACTTTTTATTCGTTTTCTTAATATAATACATAAACTTGCACAAATGTCCCAAACCTTACAAGAAACGCGTAATTTCCAAATGATTATTTCAGTTAATATTTTCCTTCGACGTGTATGGCAATCTCTATCAGTTGAAATTCCAAAAGATGAATTTTCTCATTATACCTTGAAAATGCCAAAACATTATCCTATATATTCCATCACACCAGCTGACTGAAATGGTCTGTAAAGGGTTGGTTGATAATGAATAAATGCCCACAGGCTACAGTGATTCCGCGTTTCTAAATTCCGACAATAACGTTAAACTTGATAGATAATATTCTTAAAGAAGTGACTCTCAAAAATCTAACATTTTCCCGACATCTTATGCAACCAATTTAAACGATGCCCCACAGAATATCTACAGAATTTCCCAGCTCTCTTTTTTTTCCTCTCCATAATGGATTTCAGGACGGAGGTTCAAAGATCTCTTGCTTCCTGCAAGGCATTCCAAATGAGTAACCGAACAGGTGTTCTCTTCTCAGAACCTTCGGAGTTTTTTCCGCCGCCTCTCTCGGGCCAATTTGCAGATTCGGGAGAATCTGATGCTTACGATTCTAAACCCATCAGTGCTGCAACCTCTATTATTTTCACTTCGGCCCAAAAGTTCCGAGAAAAACAACCACACGCTCCTTTCTCAATTCTATAACAAAAAACAAAAAAACAAAAGTTATGAGAGATGAGCGAGAGAGAAGAGAGGAGGAGAGAGAGAGAGAGAGAGAGAGAGAGAGAGAGAGAGAGAGAATTTGCTTTTTAAATTTTATATCGTGAAATGGGGCAGTGACTTTATACGTGACATATCACTAGTGAAAAAGATAGCTGGAATATATATCTAGAGAGAGAGAGAGAGAGAGAGAGAGAGAGAGAGAGAGAGAGAGAGAGAGAGAGAGAGAAATGCGATTTCTTGACGTACACATTTGCTTAGAATACTTCAAACTGGATGTAATACATAATCACAACACACCTAGATTCTAGATCAAATGCACCTGACACTAATTGCAACAATTTTGCCATTACGCAGATTACTGGCACTTGTTACCACTGCGCAGCCCATTCATTACATCGATTAACTTTCAGACATATCGAGCCATTTTACTTCGGAGCATAAGAATATTCACTTCATAGTATAATTATAATGATTCCAAGTTAGCTTTCTCAGCAATATCCAGCACAGATATACGTGCCTATCTCGCGATATCTGTTCTAGTCCAAAATGAAGTTTCTTTCCACTATAACATGCTTTACTTATTATTAACGCATCACCATGGATTGGATTTTATTCTTTATCTTTTTGCTCATAAATCAGCTTCGAGGCTTAGTGAAAGCGTTCAAATTCAAAGTCAAAAAGAGAAAAAAATCGATTGTTGTGTCGTTTGCACGACGGATGACGTAAAATCAGGTTTGTGGTTTCGCTTATATGGTGTGACTAATTTTCGCTTACTCGGAGAGTAAGCCTACAAACTACTTAGTTGTTGTTGTTGTTGGGGTGGGGGGTGGTGGGTAGGAGGGGTCTATGGGAGAGCCTAAAAAGGTCTGAAAAAAGTGTTTCACGTTGTGTTAAAGATACAGGACTTTTAGGATAGGATATCTGATTTATTTATTATGAAAATGTAAAAAGTAAATAATGTGCATGTTATGCAGTACAGAAAAATTATTTCCAATAAAGTATAGCATATTTATTTTAATTTTCGTTGGTGAAACATGGCTCCATTTGACTATTGAATTTAGTATGTTTTAATTTGCGTTAAAAGTTAGGAATAAAATGTTCACAACTTAAGCGTGAGTAGCTGGAGGCCGGATCACGCCTTCTTATGACCGGGTACAACCTAGAAACACAAGGTTAATTACAAACCGCTGATTCGGAAGCACTCTGCCTGTCTTTAGAGTCTAAAGGTGTTTGTTTTTATATCTCGGCCTGGGTATCTAAGACGTTAATCCTCATTGACCGTTGATGTCATGTTGTGGTCCCTGTTCCCGGGTGCTTCTTTGTGTCAGAATATTATTATATCCCTTGACAACCTACTGCAATTTAGCCCCATTAAATACATTCTTTCTATTATGGATGTACATCTTAGTTTTACCAGACCACTGAGCTGATTAGCAGCTGTTCTAAGGCTGGCCGGAAGGATTAGATATTTTTACGTGGCTAGGAACCAATTGGTCACCTAGCAACGGGACCTACAACTTATTGTGGGATCCGAACCATATTATATAGAAAAATGGATTTCTATGCACATTAATAAATTCCTCTAATCCCGCGCTGGCCGAGCTGAGATTCGAACTTCCGACCACCGGATTGGCAGCCGAGCGCGAAAACTACTCGTCCAACGAGGAACTACTCTTTCAATTGAAGGAGTTCTTCTGTGCAAAGGATTTCTTTCTACTTATAGTGGGGAAGTTGTAGATAATGACCCCTTCGATGTTCTCCATTTTTTTTATTACCTTATCATACATTCCGCATGCATGTGATGACCTTCGTTTCACCCAACAACAGGTGGCTATCACTGAAAACTTATTATGACTGACGGTTCTCTTTTACTGCGATGATCTTGTTGCCAGGTTTCTACTTGTTTTGCCCAGATAAGGCTTACCGAAGAGTTTTTGCAAAGGATTACGATTCCTCCTGGATTTTTCTCGATGTTGGAGGCTTCAGGTTCGAGTAGGTATTTACAGATATTCTTGATAATTTCAATATAGCGTAAAACGGATTTATATCAAATAAAACCCAGTTTTGAGGCATACAGGCTCCTCTACAGGTAAAAATATACACAGGAATGCAGGTTAGAAAGTCAGTATAAAAAAATTAACATAAACGTGAGTATCAACGATATAAAGATCACTCAAGTCACACCAGTTTGGCCATTTAATCTTTCAAGAACATCAGCAATGCTGGCTGCCCTAAAAACCAACCAACATTCAAATTCACAGAGGGGGTTACTTTTTGTGTTTAAGTGACTTCCCGTTGAACATTTCACTTTTTTGCCCGTTGAACATTTCACTTTTTTGTTGTTGTTGTTACAAACTTATGTTTCATGTTTTGCGGGAAGTCATCCTTAAAAACGTTGTTAAAAGATGAAATGGCCAAATTGGTGTGATTTAGGTGATCTCTATGTCGTTGATAATTACTTTCACTTACCTTTCTACCCTTGACTTTCTTAGGTGCATTCTTGAGTTTACTTTCACCTACAGATAATTCTAGTGTAGCTGGAAAATACAATGGTATTCTAGGTTAAAAGATTCCTAACGAGTGTTTTATTTGTATTTTCTTACTGCTCAATCCTTTGTTGTGTTTGTAAACTGTTGAATGGTTATTACATCAACTAACCAATGATGGCTACAAGTTCTGTTGTTGGCTATAATGACACCATCAGAAGAATATTGGAAGTGCGGAACAGAGGACTCCAACATCGAGAAACAGCCAGGACCTAGATTGACTAGTGGGCCAGATGGCGAGTCCTCTTTCGTCATACAGTTTCAGAATTTCATCTTTCATTTCCCTTCTCTCTTGTTTGGCATTCTGGCCAAAGTAGGAATTCTTCTGCTTTACATAACAAATAAAGCCATCAAAACAATTTCATTGCAATACCAGAGTCAGGTGACGAATCAGAAATCAACAAGGTTCATATGATGAATCAAAATCTGTCACTAAAAATGAGTAAAACAATCATTAATAGTACACTGTACGGGTTTCCAGCAGTCTCTAAGCATAACTTCATGTACTTCGGTTATCTTGACCATGACTTAAGAGGGATCATTGAGGATTTTCGAACACGGTTATTATTTTTGGAACTTTTTCCGGTCAATTTAATAGAAGGGCGAAACAGTTCAACGCGTCTAAACACAGTTTCTGATGTGTATTTGCTTGCAATGTTAACACACGGTTAACCATCACAACATTGATATCTTCAAATTATCTGTTATCTCGCTGCCTGGTTAAATCATGCTCAAAGTGTACATAGTATACACCTATACCCATACACACAGTGCATTCTGCTGCTGCAAAAAAAAAAAAAACAACATCATAATGAGTGCACGTATGCGTATGTGATGACTAATCTTTCTTTACCCATTTTGCTACGCCGCCCACCCCTCATACCCACCCAAGTAGTGCTCCATAATGGCATCGTCGCTTCTAGAAAGTTGGATCTTGAATAGGAACAGTATGGCCAGCAGAAACTTCAGTATTTTGCAGTTAAAACTTTATCTATATCCATCACCTACGTTTCGGGATACAAATCCCATCTGCAGGGCTAAAATCAAGGAAAAATTAAAATTCTATAAATTAGGAATCAGACTAAAATGGGGAACAGTAGTAAATTATACTTTAAAAAATAATTAATCTAACTATATAATTTTTAACAGTTTTATTTACTACTGTTCCCCATTTTAGTCTGATTCGTAATTTATAGAATTTTAATTTTTCCCTGATTTTAGCCCTGCAGATGAGATTTGTATCCCGAAACGTAGGTGATGGATATAAGTAAAGCTTCAACTGGAAAATGCTGAAGTTCTGATGGCCATAATGTTCTTAATATATATATATATATATATATATATATATATATATATATATATATATGCGAGTGTGTGTGTGTGTGTGTGTGTGTGTGTGACTGGGTCAGCAAGTACTCTTGCAGGGTTCAGCGAAATACCTGCGACATAGAATAATAAAACTGAGAGATTACAGATGATAAAAGGAAGACAGAAATGCAATCTCAAGACCAATAAATAAATAAATAAATGAATATATTATATACATAAATAAATAAAAAAAATAAAGTTTTAGTAAAAGCAAAAAATTAAGGATAAAACGTATTATTAAGCATAATGAACGTACATCTGAAATAGTTAATAAAGTGAAATCCTCCGCGAAAGGTTTCGTGGTCAGGCAACAGACTGGAATTTTATTTTTCTTCTTCTGTCGTAAAAGTCCCCACATCGTCCACTTGACAGCGGGATATCGAAGTCTTTAGGAGTCCCTAACTTTTCTGATTCGGTCCTTTTAAAAGTATTACTTCCATCCAATTTCCTTGGGCTATTTCTTCTTGATAGGAGAGAGAGAGAGAGAGAGAGAGAGAGAGAGAGAGAGAGAGAGAGAGAGAGAGAGAGAGAGAGAGGATTGTTAAAATGATTTTAAACCGGAGAAGAAAAAAAGAAAACATTGCATAAATACGTAACTATAAAATTACTACGACAGAAATGAAATCCAAGTCAGAGACCCAAAGTAACCTTCAAACGAATTTTCCTGTAGATAATTTTGAATATAAAAATTTCAATACACAATATTCCATAAAAGCAGGAATATACCAAAACATAGATAATGAACGTTTTTCATTCTCATTCGTAATGTAAATTCAATAAATTCTTCAGTTTTGATTGACCTTCTAAACTGCACAACAAAATACTCTTCCTTTTCTGTTTTTGTTTTGCAACATGTGTAGACGGAAGAGCATCCTGAGTAAATCGTTCACACAGTTATATTTACTCCTATTTTTCAAGAGGAACATACTAGCAACACAGTGTGGGGGCATATTGAAAGGGTAAAATAAAAGACAAGGCAATCTCTCCAACTGTAAAGTCGATACCCAATGACTTGTCAAATCACTTGAACAACCGGGAAACTGATGAGCAAGCCACGATTTTGAGTACCGATGCCGACCCATAGCTGGAAATCATCTGAAAAATATATCAAGCTTTTCCACTGCCGTATTTCTAGAATTGTAGAGCACAGTTTTACATGGAGACAGCACTAGCATCATCTCTCTCTCTCTCTCTCTCTCTCTCTCTCTCTCTCTCTCTCTCTCTCTCAAATGTAAAACTTGAAAAAATTTCCAAATAAGAAAATAAAAGCAATATTTAGTATTTATTATGGTCATGTACCTGGAAATCAGGTGTTTTTTTTTTAAGTATTACCGAAAAATGGTGGCTTGCAAATTCAATTCATAAATGCGACGATTAATTTCTGAACCCATCGACGCTTCAGAGAATATACGACCAGTATGGCAGAGCCAGCCTCCAAAATCAAAGTGCACCCATTCCTTCCTAACATTTCAGGAGACGAAATCTGTGAATGTGACGCGTGACCTGCAGCCTCTTCCTTTTCGCTGACACTTCGCTCGCTCTCACTGAGAAGCGATTTCTGGTCGCTCGTCAAACCCGTTTGACGCGTGCACAAACTCCCGACTGAAACTGTTCAAATGCAACCTACTGACGAGTCTTGCAATGACGTGCAACTAACGCATCTATTCGACAGTTTTGCGAGAAATACCTTGAAACGACCCAGATGCGCATTTTATGTAACACCATTCATTATATGATGTCATGATAGTAAAATATACTGATATTTTGAGCGAATTCTGTGTAACATTGTTCATATGTAAAAAAGCAGAGTAAAATTTCATTCTAGCTTTACCCTTGTACCTAGCACAAGCATTTGCATCAGCTACAACAATATTGCCCCACATAAACATTGCAGCGCAGTCACTCAAACGTGTCACATAACATCTATCTTGATCGCAATGCTATTATTTCTGCTCTGTGAAGTACAATTTACTACCCAAAGAATGAATGTGCATTTCTAAGGGTCGTGAATCTTGCGCAACTACAATTTTCTGATCGATTGGATATGTTATGTTCCAACATTTTTGAGGAACTGCTTAACCTTCTTATTTTCTAGGCAAATTTGGCGAATGAACTTTCATTTGTTCAATAGTGGTAAATTCATATCTCTTCATAACTCATGCTTCTATAATATAGTAACTGTCATCTAAAATATCGTCGAAAATTCTTGTATAAACGTGATATTCTTTGAATTTTTTTTTTTCAAATCCTTCTCACGATGGCCAATTGATGTTAGGGCAAGAATGATCGTTTGCGTAAAATATACTGTTTTAAAAGCATTTTTTTTCAACGGACACTTCTTCGTATACTAAACAGTTCACTCAGGAAACATATTTGACTTTGGATTCCTTTACAATACAATTATTTTTACATCATCAGTTATTCTGTATCATTACCCATCACTCTTGTTATCGGTATAATCTATTGCTCACTGTCCCTTACGTGATTTAGTACGGCTTTACTTTAATGTTGTACTATAGACAATATACGTATACACATATATATATATATATATATATATATATATATATATATATATATATATATGTATATATATGTATATATATATATATGTATATATATATATATATATATATATATATATATATATATATATATATATATATGACTGGCTTTTACTCACTTTCGTTCAATTTATAAATGAAAGGCGAGTATTGTTCAAACTGTACTGGGGCCTTTGTTGAGTCATGTTACGACTATGCAGTATTGCCTCCGATAAAAGGAAAGTGAATATGGCGATATTGGACAAAATTCGTAGTTGCACGACACGTATCAAAACTGGTATCAGTTATGTCACCTCCAGTAATAAATATTGCTCTTTAAGGTGTATTTGATAGCATTTTCGCACCGTCATGTTAATATTTGACATATTTGGTGGCTCACTCTGAATTATTATAGCCTCTAAAGGTGCATTTGCCTTAGCACCTGATGCGTTGTGTCTGTTTGTTTGTTTGTAAGGCGTTTTTACGTTGCACTGAACCAGTGCTCATTCAGCAACGGGACCAACGGCTTTACGTGACTTCCGAACCACATCGAGAGTGAACCTCTATCACCAGATATACACATCTCTAACACCTCAATGGAATGCCCGAGAATCGAACTCGCGGCCACTGAAGTGGCAGGTCAAGACCATACCGATCACGCCACTGATGCGCTCAATGCATCTGTGACTCAGTGCTAACTTGAGCAAACAGTTATGTTAGTGGTGGTCGGTTAACTGTACTGGGTCACATCCTATATATATTTATATATACGTACATATATATATATATACGTACATATCTATATATATATATATATATATATATATATATATATATATATATATATATATTATATATATGCCACGGAAGAAAAAGTAAAACGAGCACTGCTTTAGTTTCCTCCCTGGCATTACCTTTATTTGTACATAGTATCACGTCTTATGTGTTTCGTGATCAAGTTGTTCATACATACACACACACACACACACACACACACAACACACATATATATATATATATATATATATATATATATATATATATATACAGAGAGAGAGAGAGAGAGAGAGAGAGAGAGAGAGAGAGGTAGCAGACGTAGGTAATCAAGTAGCTAGAAACGGGGTCGTCGACGAAGTATATAAGTCTCATCCTAGCGGGCTGGAACCTATTCATTATTATATATATTCATTAGACGTAAGTTGCCAAGTAGTCTCTTTTAAGGATAATGATTACATTATTAGAGGCCAGATTGCCCATGAGCTCGCTTGAGCAAGAATGATTTAGAGTGGAAGAATGAGTATACTTTACACAGCTGAACAGAGTGTCATTAACTGCGAGAATGTCTGTTAACACCATTCCATTGTCGTTAGGAAAACGTCATTGCTCTATACTCGGGTTTTTTCCATTTGTCCACCAGCCTGTGGTGTTTGTGTATGGTAACACTGCGTCCCGGGCTTTAGATACTTACATTCAGCTTACATTCAACAATAATAACAATATCCTATTTCGAATATTAACGGTGTAATTCGCATACAGTAAATTATTAAAACACTTTCCAGTTGCAAATGTACACCCATGGAGATATCCTTTTATTTACCTAAAACTTACACCCGGGGCGCAGTGTTACGATATGCAAACACCAAAGGCGGGTGAAAAAAAAAAAAGAAAAAAAGTATAGGTACATCACATGATTTTCTCGAGGTGACTCTGACATCCTCAAGGCAAATCTGCAAAAACTGAAAGATGTCGCTAAAGACAAAGAGCGAAGCATAAATCTTTCCACTGTTATTCACAAACCATATATTTCCAGTAGAACGAGAAGCAAATAACGCACAATGAACGTGACTGATGATTGAATGAGCTCATTTACGTTAGGCTAGGTCACAAAAGCAAGCTCTAATGCCTCACCCGAATTCTTAAGAGAACTCCCTCCGTGAAAATGGAGGTTAACAATAAAAAAATACTGTCAGAGGCAGATGACTGTGCATGTATTGCAAGAAAACTCATAATCAAATGAGTCAATATAATGGGAAAGTAAACCCATAGTAGTATGACTGTTTGATTGTGTCATTTAAAATATATAAAGCAGAAAGCGAAGATTGACAAGGAAGACCGTGCAGGTCATTGAAAGCTTTCTGCTTTATGTATTTTAAATAACACAATCAAACAGTCATACTAGTGAATTTACTTTTCCTTTGCATGTATTGACATTTCAGCCTAAGGTTAACGACTTTTGAAAAACTCATTTCCTGAATCACAGGATATCTCAGGAGCCTCCCTCCATCGTTCTCTTCAGAGAAGAATATTTAAATGGATGACATCCATTCCTTTAAATAAATACATATGGTTCACAGATTTCCGGACAATATTCCATAAGCACAGAACACTTCGGCATTCGCATCATGATTCACTTTGAAATGGTACAGTTTCAAATGTCAGTGGTTCTCAAGAATTTAGAGGCAACTTTGGATAAGAAACTGACTTTGATTTCTCAAAGCGTTGATAACTATCGGAAATGTTTTTCAGTGTTTCCTAATGAAGCTATTAAATTATCTAAGTGTTTTAACTCCTCTTCTTTCTTGTTTGGAGTATACTGGTCTCCAAAGTGGTCTTCCAGTGCTGACCCTCACCAAATTATGTCATCAGTCAAGTTTATTTTGCTAACTCCTAATGTTAACTTGCGGCATAGACTTACAGTGAGTTCACTATGTTCGTTACATAAAATGGACTATAACGACAAACACCCCTTTACCTCTTCTTTACCGATCTAGTTGATTTTGCTCGTAATACTACTAGGCAGGGTGTTTCTCTTTTTTATAGTGTTTCCTTTTTTGACGCGGTTTCCGTGTAGTACTACTTTTGCAAAGGTGTCCTATTTTCTGCAAACAGTGTCCTTTTAATACTATTTCTGCAAACAGTGTCCTTTAATACTATTTCTGCAAACAGTGTCCTTTTTTAGTACTATTTCTGCAAACAATGTCCTTTTTTTTTAGTACTATCAGGTCTAATACTACTCAGTTTGTTGGGAGTTTTAACTTAACTACATCTAAAATGTGGAATAGTTTCCTTACGCAGTTGCGGAATCCTCTGATCTGTCGGTGTTTAAATGGGGAGCAAATTCGTTACTGTTCTCCGCTAAAGTCTGAATTCAGGTGCTTTGGTATTATTCTCTATTCCTTCATACTTATTTATTTATTTATGACCTTTTCCTGTAACTCTTCTCTTTCTGCAGGCTGATTTTTTAACTGGACAGAGAGAGAGAGAGAGAGAGAGAGAGAGAGAGAGAGAGAGAGAGTTTGCCATACAATATGAAACAAATGTGAAGAGAAACAATCCAAACCACATTCCCAAAAAACCAATCATGAAGACATAAATAAATGTTCATTAAAAAGTACACTCACATTCAAAAGTACGCCGACAATTACTCACTTAAACGATTGCATTTTCTACAGTAGGAAAACAATGACCAGTAAGTGTCGGCGAACTAAATTAGACTGGACTTAAATACATCGTATAGCTCAGTAATCATATGTTGTTTCAGTAGGGGTCTGGCGCTCACAAAAATAATGCCACAGTCCACGATTACTTAGTGAATTACTGAAATTTCGGACTAGGGAGAGAGAGAGAGAGAGAGAGAGAGAGAGAGAGAGAGAGAGAGAGAGGAAGCAGCATCCTCGCCAGAGGAGCACCTAACAGGGAAAACGGCATTGTTATTGCTTTTCAATGTTTGCGGGAAACATCCAAATTGCTCTCTAAATAACCTTAAAAGCAAACGTACGAAGGAAACAATAGAAATTATCGTCTATTTCATTCATTTTATTTCTTCACTATTCTTCGTTAAAGATGAGAAGTAATTTGGGGTTGTGGCATAAATGTAAAAAAGAAAAATTAAGAAAGAAGTTCTAAATAATGAAATCTGAAAGATAAACACAAAAATACGCCAACTGCCTAATGCCACGACGATCAGAATGGAATAACATTCTACCGCCATGGAGACGAGATGCTGACAGATGAAAAAAAAGACAAAAAAATTGTGGTCATTTGACACAGGTGTATTTACAAATGACATCTGTACAGAAACGGTAGTACTACGCATCACAATCAATATGCCAGAGCAGCCTACCAAAGGAATGTCACAACTCACTCGGAATGCTTAAAGAGCCAGTTCATCTCGCTGTATTTTAGAAGTAAGACTTTCAACGGTGTAAATGTAATTAATTCATACGGAAAATAGCTTCTCTCCTTTTCCTTTTATAACCATATGTGCATGGTTCAAGCAAGACAGTAAGATGATATACATGCAAGAAAGCCTCATTATCTCTTTTCCTCTCCCTCTCTGTCTCTGGGTACATTCTTCATATATATATATATATATATATATATATATATATATATATATATATAAAGTAAAAATAAAAAAACATTGCATAATCAATATTCAATTTTAGTCTCAGCATGTGACAATCTTTTACATCTCTTAATGTTCTTCATCACCTTCATTACTATCACCACTATACAAGACAAGGAGAGACAATAGAGCGATTTAGAGCATCGACTATAGGTATGTTACGGCTAGATAAAAGATTTTTCTCAGTGGAACTTATTATGAAGGGATACGAACAGATGTTTTGAATGTTATGAACTGACTAGCTACACAATTCATGAGATCAATCATGAAAATAAGGAGAAAATTTTAATTCCAAGCTAAAGTTCAAAGCATTGGCCTTTAAACATGCATGCGCAATTATATACTGTATGTATCTACAAACATTAATACATTTGATATATACATACATATCATATATATATATACTATATATATATATATATATATATATATATATATATATATATATATATACACACACAACACAGACAACAACCAACCGTCGACTTCCCGTTAAGTGCCCAATGCACAGCGTCCTACCCACAATTATATATATATATATATATATATATATATATATATATATATATATATATATATATATATATATATATATATATATAATATATCCAAAAAGATCAGGATTGAAGATAAAAAATCATTGATGAGAATGCAAACATCAAAATCACTTGTATAAATTGTATTTAATAATTATACGTAGAGTCAACAAAGTTTCCAGGTCTTTTATTTTTATTCATATTATTTTTACTGTGAGCGTGTAATGAAGAAACCTAAGTAATCACAGTGATGAAATTCTCAAAAGAGTATTCCATTTATTTTCCCCATATGATACAAAGTAAAAATAAACGAGATTAAAATTTTCGGAAAAATACTCTGAAGCGAGATAACCAACGGTAAATGTAATTAAAATTCCCAGAATGTCACTATCATCCCTGATGACTTGAAGGATGGCGGCTTTTACTCTTTTCAGCCAAGATTTAAAACAATTCCGATATTACAATATTATCAGTTTTATTTTTTGAAGAGAGAGTGATATCATTATCCTGCTCTCTATTTCCGCAGTGAAGTCACAGATTGCTTGATTCCTGCTATTACAATCATCTGATGCTTCTGATGTCTAGGCCAGTCCCTTAAGACGCTCCTGATTGGCTGTTGATAAGCCAATCACAGGGTTGGAAACTCAGTCTCTCTACCGAGAGTTCACATAGGCAGGATGTACGTTCCACCGCTCCTGAGGGATACTTTTGAAAGCCGTATCCCTCTGGGGAAGTGGAACATACAGCCTGCCTATGTGAACTCTCGGTAGAGAGACTGAGAGTTTCAAGCCCTGTGACTGGCTTATCAACAGCCAATCAGGAGCGTCGTAAGGGACTGACCTAGACATCAGATGCACGGTTGATGAGAATCTATAATAGACATGTTACACTAGAGCTGAAAGAGCGGTTTGCTGGAGGTCAGTTTAAAACAAACCGGTGCCAAAACTAAAAATAACACCGAACTTTTCTCCTTATCACCGAGTATTATATTTACCAGCAATGGGTGTTACATTACCCCAAGATCTCCGATTTATCCTTTCTATAGCAAACGTTCAATTGCTTGTCCTCTGTTGCTTAATTAAAAAATTTCACGAACTACAACTTTCAGACTGAATAATGTGGGAAATGGTCCTGAAAACTGTCTAATTCATTAAACCCAATCCGCAGGCTTAACAATTTAAACACGAATATTTTTCACAAAATATAAATTGCCGTTCTATTACTAAGCTTTATAAGTACGTATTATTACAGCCAATATTCGAAAACGCTGCAATCTGCTGATATGGTCCGTACAAAATTCCTCACACTTTCTCTCTCAAATCAGAACATAATTCCAGCGCTTACTAAAGCCGAATTACAGAAATAAAATACAATTCGTTCGCAATGTGAAAACTCTACAACGACCAGTAAAGAACATTTTGATAAAGACATTACCAATATGTATTTACTTGCTTGGACAAATTAAATTTATTCGGAAAAATAAAATACAGTAAACAATAAAGGATAATAACGTCACATAAAAAAAGAATATACATGCGAACAGAGCACGAATATGAATGATAAAGATAAAATAAGGAGCACAGAGGTAAAGCACTATCATTAGAATCAATGGAAAAATACATGAACTTGGTTTATTTGTCAAGTAAAAATGCTATTAATACTCTTACACGTGATTCTAAGTATCAGGCACCTCCAGGAAGAAAAGAAGAACAGAAATGAATAACTTACGTTGTTAGCTTAAATCTTAGAAGTTAAAATATTAATGGTTTCGCGTATTAGAAAGTCAAAATGTGAGTAAAGAATGTCCACACTTATTGCTGGAAATTTCATGTATTCCAGTTCATCAAAAAGTTCATAGGAATCCAATTATTCCAGTTATTTGAAAATTTGCTGACATGGGGAATGATATATAGTATATCACGTTGTAACTACTATTCCCAAAAGCAGGTAAAAGTCAACTAATGGAGTCAAGATTCATAATGAATAGAATGGTAAGGCCAGGGCTTAATGGCAGCATAACGTATGGCTCGCGAGTTAACGAAAAAAAAAAACAATAAGTTCAGCAACCCTCTACGCAAGGCAGGCAATGCTGCAAACTGCGATGCCCTTCTTTCTATACGTAATATGTTATGTAAAGCGTAGCATCCGGCACTTAGCAGGCTCTTGGGTAACACGGATTCATCCGGCTTTTGCTTCGTGGCAGGGGAGAGGCCTCTTCGCTTGCCCTCATCAGACGCCGAAATTCCGTACACACAACACAGAAACATGAAATGCACTAGATCTTGGGTGTTACATATTATTACTGAGATAATGCATACACGGATTTTTCAATGAAAGATCTTAAACTACAAGAACGTACAAACGGCTAATAGTTACAAATAAGATTTTCTTTCACTTCCACACACACACACACACACACACACACACACACACACACACACACACATATATATATATATATATATATATATATATATATATATATATATATATGTAGTAACTGCAAGAGCACGTAAGATGAAACAAGTCATTCAAAAGAAAGCCAGAAGGGCATATCTCGAAATTAAGCGGCAGGGGGTAAGAAACGGCCCTGTCAATAAACCAAGAAGTCAGCCATTTCTAATGAAGCAAAAGTCGAATAATGAGGCCCTGGTAAATGAAAAGCAATGTACGTTTCACCCAAGAATAATGAGCACTGCATGTTTGTAATGATCAGCGAATATCATGTTATGATGTTTGCAGAGATGAAGGAATCTCTATCATAATTTGCGGATCACCACGAAAATCAAACGCAAAATCTTTCATTAATTTAAGAAAAAAATAAAAACGGAATTTTTGTCGTTACATAACGTAGAATTTAGACAATGGTTTTAATAAATTAATAGAACACAATTGGGATACAATATTTCATTTAGTTAAATTCAACTCAAGTAAAAAGAATTGTCGTGGCATGACGTAAATTTGACAAAGTGAACGAAAATGTAAAAAGGAGAAAAAAATGACATTCGATATTTCAACAAATATTCTCGTATTCAAGCGGACACATCATTAATAAATTCTGGAATTCCAGAGCAGCACCGTATTCACTTCCGCTTTCCCATATAAAAAGGGCTTAATAGTTAATTCTGTCTGGAATTCTTTTTACGTGACCTAATTCAATTCAGCTTTCTACCTTCCTACCTATCTATAAACGTGTGTATGTTTGTATCTATGTTTTTATTTACTTACACACACACACACACACACACACACACACACACACATATATTATATATGTAATATATATATATATATATATATATAATATATATATATTATATATATGTGTGTATATATCTTTCGGCCTTAAAGGAGTCGTTGTCCTTCGAAACTTGTAAGCCTTTTAGGATGAAGTTGCGAGCCTCATACCCTACCATCTCCACCCTGGCCGCGGCCACAAACCATCAGAGACAACTATCTATCCGGGAAGCTAGAGTAATTTCTCGTCTAGGTCAACAGAGACTCAATGGATCATAAAGGAACATGTCAATTATTCCTGAGTTTCTCCTGATAGAAGGTATATAGGTCCAGTGAAGACTAATTCATTCCTTGCTATATTCATCATTTAACTGCTGAACTAACAATGAAATTCCCGTGAAGAAACTATTCACTGCACTGATTCCTCTTATATCAGAGCTACCAACTTATGGCTACTACCGAAGGCAGTGCCTATCTAAGTTCAAAGGCGTAAGCGCTAACATAGATTTCTATCCTCATAACATTTCTCATGCTTCAAAGACACACACACACACCATAAATCGTTAGAACTGACCCAAAGAATTATACTCTTTCTTTGCATCTACGTGACAAAATCACATAGAATTTACTTGTCCCATAGTAGTGCCTTCAAGATGTAGAAACATTGTTTTCAGAAGTCTCAAATTTCAACAAGCCAGTATTAATGCAGCTACCATAGGAAAATGACATTCATTGAAGCCCAAGTTTATATACTCTTGACCCCTTTCTGCCTAAAATGTTTGAAGGAAATTCAAATGAGGGAGTAAAAAGTCACAGTAATCCTTCTTAATGTCTTTTGGCTCGCCTTTGTTTATCCCGTTCTCAGTGGTCCTGGACGACTGTTCCTCACCTGGTTTGACCTTCATATGCATTAAAATGGTTACGTAACCCTTTTATTTATTATCTGTAAGGCTCAGTTTCATTGCATGTAGTTTACCTAAAATTGCCTTGGACCATAGGAGAAAGATCTTGCGCTCCGCTTTTCCAAATTCATCGTGGCCTTATTCCTTTATTCTGTTATTATATAATATATATAGTATATATATGTATATATATATATATATATATATATATATAAACATACTAATAACATCTGTGTGATCAATTTTCGCTCATATTTTGCAGTATTATATTTTGAAATGAATTCGTTAATTTATGTTTAATCTTGTCTTATATAATCTCATTTGTATTTCAGAGTTTCCCGTTGGACGAGTGGACTTCGCGCTCGGTGGTCCGAAGTTCGATTCTCGGCTCGGCCGACGCGGAACCAGAGGAATTTATATCTGGTGATAGAAATTCATTTCTCGATGTAATGTGGTTCGGATCCCACAATAAGCTGTAGGTCCCGTTGCTAGGTAACCAATTGGTTTCTAGCCACGTAAAAATATCTAATCCTTCGGGCCAGCCCTAGGAGAGCTGTTAATCAGCTCAGTGGTCTGGTAAAACTAAGATATACTTAACTTTTTTTCACTTTATTATGCTATTTCGTGCAAAACTTAGCAGAGCGCAAAACAGAGAAGCAGCAAGACTGATTGTAATTGAAGGTTAGAGAAACAACAAGATCCCAGTGTTAATCTCTCCTGAAGGCTATTCCTAGAGATCTCTTCTTCATCAAACACTTGACTGGAAAAGTCCCTGACTGTTACCAGATACCCTGTGATGGGCGACAACGACTGCATGTGCACCATGATTAAGGCTCAGCCGGGAAAGGAATGGACGAATGGACGACAAAAACAGACTAGCCAGAATTATAAAGTAACCTTGCAAATGACCTCATCACTGTATAATTAAGGTATTTCTTGTTGCTTACTCCAAAATTTAGTTTTTTAACTGGGATTGTGAACCGATTTTGTCTAACCCTGATGGAGTAGATGTAATTTTCCAGCGCTGGTGTTTGATCGCAGAAACTTGTGGATCATACCTGTGCAACGTAATCAGTTATATTTCCATATTGAGTATCTACTTTTCCCGCAGCATATCGAATAAAACTGATATTCTTACGCAACCCCGTGTATGAACTCAGTTTAAGTGATTAACGCAATTAACTAAATTCACAAATAATAATTACCAAGTTAGAGTCAGTGTACCATATCAATTAAACATGAGATCTTGTAACTTCAACAACACCGTGCACAAATAGTGAATTCAATGTTTAATTGAAAAATTAAAATCGAGTACATAAACAGTGGCCACTGAAAAGCGCCACAGAAAAATGAATGGATATACAAGGATCCCACACAAACAATATTAATTCCAGATTCAAATTGTTATTACGGCCTCACCAAAATCTCAGATAAAAAAAACTGCAATTCCTTCCAGGAGGCGCGATTATTTTTCATTAATCATCATTTCATGATTTATTTCCTAATCACTTTTCAACCGACAGAATACTGATTACGGCGTTCAACAATTGACTATTGCTAATACTAGAGGTTATTGCATCGTCACTTATATTCTATCTCATCATATTTTCTCTGGTAAATCCTGCACACATGACAAATATGACCACACTCGTCCTTAATGCTGCCCATGCTCTCATCTAAGCGGTACAGACTCCCAGAAATCGGAAACATATACATATATATATATATATATATATATATATATATATATATATATATATATATATATATATATATATATATACACACACACACACACACACCACATATATATATATACTATATATATATATATATATATATATATATATATATATATATATATATAGAATATGCATATATATACACGCATGTATATATTATATATGTGTGTGTGCATGTATGCGCTCGAATGTATATTCTGTTGCGTGCGTTCGCTGATTTATTTTATGTTAAAAAACTGGCAAAGACGTTCAAATGATTTTGTAATTATTGTTACTGTGTCTGATAAAAATTAATACAAGAACACATAACCTTATAATTGTAAATTTGTTGTCTTCAATTAGGAATACAAAATGAAGAGTTTCAAAAAACGGCATTTTAAAACACTTCATTTTGGAACATCTTGAACAACTGAATGAAACTCATTTATTACAATCTGCTGCAAGACATCTGTCTCTAGTTGCCTCATATTGACATATGAGGAAACATATCAGACGCGCATCATTTCTGTAAGTTTAATCTCTGTACAATATCATACTGAAATATACTTGTCTTTCATAAAAGGTAGAAGCTGCGAACACTGGGGATTCTGGCTGTAATCAAATAACGAGAACATTCTAAACAGTTAGGAACTGAGCACGCGACCAATCAGACAATGCCAATGGAAGCTAACTAGGCTAACTGGAATTCACTTTGATGTCCGCGGAGGCAGTTTTGATCAGAGGACCCAACTCTCCTTCACACGGCGGACAGCATAAATGTGGAAGCGTCATCATCCTTTTCTCTAAATTCACCTCCATTCATGTGAAACGACTTAATGCCGAATACACACACACACACACACACACACACACACACACACACACACACATATATATATATATATATATATATATAATATATATATATATGTGTGTGTGTGTGTGTGTGTGTGTGTGTGTGTGTGTGTGTGTATACTGGGTAGGATTGTTTTAAATTATTTTAAGAAATGATCAAAATACCTCGAAAGAGCAGTTTTACCTGTATCTATCCCATTAAGTTTGAGCTAGATTGTTGGCACTAGCATAGTTCATTGCTAAACAAATGCATTACAATCTCATTTAATGCCCCAAACCTTGCAGCTAACATCATATTTATCTATATTAGATCATGGTACGTGGTTACTTGTGCCAGATTTTCGTGCATTGTAATATTTTCAAATAGGTGTCTCGAGTAAGTAATTGTGGCAATGCGTCAACATCACACCCAATTACTCTACCCGGCAGATATAACCAAGAAAGTCATCAACAAAGGGAATAAAAGAAACTAACACGCTTCCACAATCAATAGATAAACACAATTCGACAACAGCTCAAATCCGACAACCGTTTATTTTTTAATATCTTAGAATAATAAAAATTTCGTTAACATATACACCTGGAAAAATGAAAAGCCTTTCACCCGTTCTTAGAAATCACAATGGAATAATTGGAATTGAATTTACACTAGGGAGGCTGGTATTCACATCTCGCAAAGATTAATGGGCCATGAATAGGCGATCAATGAGACAGGCTTCAGGGAAGCCAGGGACTTTCGTACATATGAACATCCAATTATATATATATATATATATATATATATATATATATATATATATTATATATATAATATATATAATATATTTTCATCACATCACCGTGATTCATATACATACATGCATCCAGCTACAAACGTCCTTCAGTATCCAAGGTAGAGTGAGTTGAATATTAAAGGACATTTGTAGCTAGCTTGATGCATATATATATATATATATATATATATATATATATATATATATATATATATATATATATTATACATATATACACACACATATATTAGAGATGTATAGGATATCCACACCCGCATCCGCGGATTATCCGTATTTTTTATAAATCCGCTTCTGCATTGACAATTTCTTAACATTCACATCTGTATTAGCATTGCAAGCAACATCCGCATCGGCAGTTTGAGAATGCGGGTATGAGCATATCATCCCCTGCTCAGTGTTCAATAGTTCATACTCATACATTGTAACTAAAACTAGATTGTCTTTTTTTTGTTTTGTTTTTTTGCTAAATTTGGCTTTTTCTTTTTATTATACAGAATACATGATACCCAATTAAACATTTCACACCGTATATACTTTATAAGTAGCTTTGGTATAGCATATTTGTTCAAGTAATTTCATGACATTTACAGCAATTGTAATCATAGAGGCAGGATATTGCATTTTTTAGGACACACACACACACACACACTCTCTCTTCTCTCTAATACGAAGAATGGCTTTGAGTTTTGTGCTAAGACAACTAAAACGTTCGTTTATCGCTTTTACTGTTTGTATTTTCATATGAAAGTATATACACACATCCATGAGTATCACTTATGTTTCTACTTTAAATTGGTATATAAAATATTATGTGGTAACATAATTTTTAATTATTTGGCTAAAATTCGTCCTTAACAATTAAATATATCCACATTATTTAGATTAACAAAGTATCTGCTTCCACATCCGCATCCGCGAGGGTACGGTCATCAAATATCCGCATCCGCAATTTTTAAAGAATGATATCCCCATCCACAACCGCATCTGCAAGTGTAAACAAATTGATATCCGCATCCGCAAATCTCATACATATATACACACATATACATACACATATATATACATAATATATGTAAACATACTTATGTATATGTGTGTGTGTGTGTGTGTGTGTGTGTGAACGGTCATAAGATCTTTTCGCAGCGACAGGAATGAATACTCGCGAATTTTATCTTTAAAATGATAAAGAAAAATCGGTCCCAGATATTTCGTTCCCGATACGACGAGGAAGTCGAGTGATCTCTTCAGCCTCAGCCACGGGGAATCAGATTCTTTCAGGGAACCTCACGACCCGGATGTTAATTCAATCCGTTTCTTGCGTCATTGGATTTTGAATCTGCAGCCAAGTGAGCTCCCCATCATAAGGGTTTAGCATCTTCTTTGATTAAGTCTTTGATCTCCGTAAAATCAGGGAAAGCTAAAGATGCCCTCTCGGCTGGGGAACAGGAAGATGCACTCTCTCTGTCTTTGTAAAATTAATCAGGCTCTTAGCAATGAATGTGAAGACCGCAAAATTCTAAGAAGCACAAAACTTTTGTACACATACACAATCGTGTATAAAAGTAAGTAACATGCAATATAAAAGACAGTTATAGTCATAACATGAATATCAGTCAAGACATGTATAAATTTGATCCTATATTTTTATAATTTAAGGAAGGCTAGATAATGAAAAAGGATCATCATATTTGTAAACATAGTACAGGGACCCCTTCTGTCTTTGACACTTGCAAGTTGTGGATTTGTCTCAAACGGGTTTGTGATTGTCATTGCTGACTATAGTGTATATAAATATTATATATATATATATATATCTATATATATATATATATGATATATATAATATATATACATACACACATAAATATATATATAATATATATATATATATATTTATATAGTATATATATACATATATATATGTGATTTCTACTACTATGTATCAATCCTTCGTTAATGGCTTGAAAATGAAGTCGAAACCGGTCAGAACCTACACCATGACTTATTTTTATACTTGTGGTGGGTGAACTATGATAAACGATTCACGTGTTAATGTGATTATAATCTCACACACATACACACATACATATATAAATATATATAAATTTTTACTATAGAACTTTTCCCGTAAAGAGAGCTGCTGCAGACCTCGGCCTCTGGGTTCTCATCAAGTATTTTAGAATGAGGCTGTTAGGCTGAGACCTCTCCACTCTGACTGCAGCACAACAAAGTTGACTTATTACCAGGTCTATAATCCACCGTTTAGGTCAACAGGGACCCAATGGTCTTTAAGAGAAACTGCTTAAATCGTTATCCCCTCAGTCTATTCTATCTAGATTAAGCTAACCTTGTTCTGGCACTGGCTCTTCAGGATCTCTCAATCCCTCAATCACGAATCAAACTCAGTTTACGGGTTGGTAGGTGATCATCCGCAGAGGAGGAAAGAGATCAGAGAAATTAGTCTACTCGATTGTGTGGATCGCTTTGATACAGGTAACCTCCTCTAAATTAACAGATATTATTTTGTCCAGATACGTAGATGAAATAGCATAAAAAATACAGCATACTAGTAAATGAAACTTGAATGCAATATGACAAATGGAAATATAATTTTTTTTTTATTTCAGTTCATCAAAGTAATCTCATTGCCCTTTGGGTCTTGAACGAAACATCACAGTTAATACTTTTGTATTTATTTCACATTTATTGACGCCGCTCAATTTATTTAGACAACATGACATGATAAATCCCAAATATGTTCATGAATATTCCTAAAAGAAACCACCACAGATTTCAAAGGAATGTTTGAGAGCTCTTTTAGAATGTGAGCTCACAATAGATTCTCCATTAGCATAAAATACACGAGAGCCCTCTTTTACCCTCTTTACTGCTGTCAAGGATAGAGTAAAAATAGTTTCAGGATATGCTGGAGGTCAGAAGAGATTCGGTTCTATAAATACTTTCCACAGTATCAATGAAATCCAAGAAGCCACAGAAAAACGTCTCTGCGAAGAAAGGTCGTCCTTCCACATTTTCTGTTTAAAAGAGTGTAGCCGTTGACAAGAAATTCTAAAACAATAATGTCCATCGAACCGAACGACAATTCTGAGCTAATTGTGATCATCGACAACCTTACATACACAGGGCTCTACAAATTTTCTATTGCATAACTGTAGAAAATTCAACCCATTTGTCGAAGAAACAACAGTCCGACGTGGTGCAGGCATTTCTTAAAAGTAAGTAGCAAATCAAGTATTTGCTAATTAGTCGACAGTGGTGAGTTGCAACCAACACATGCATAGTATATATATATATATATATATATATATATATATATATATATATATATATATAAACACACTCACACACACACACCACACACACACATATATATATATTACTAATATATAATCTACATATATATATATATATATTATATATAATATATATATATTAATATATTTATATATCTATATATATATATATATATATATATATATATACTATATATATATATATATATATTATATTATAGATATATATATATATTATATATATATATATATATATATATATTATATATATATTATATATATTTATATATATATATATATATTATATTATATATGATGCTGCAAAGTATGTCGCGTTGTGCACAGTAAATGGACGAGCATATGCCAAAACATAAACACGTCCTTTACAACATTACCATGGCTGACTGCTCGAATATCACAGAAAGGCCTACGATGGCTGCACCTGTCATCCCCCATCGGTTCAGTATTTAAAGCGCAATCCTGGGGCCGCATATTCATGATCATTACTGATAATCCAACAGGATTGTAGTTGAAATTACAATATTAATTGAGTCGGGGAATTAATCCGATAGTCCGTCCCACACTGATTAAATGATCAGCACATGTAGAGGCACTGTGTGTATGTGTGCGTGCGTATGTGTGTGTGTTAAGGAGTGGGGGGGGGATGCTATGTGTGCGCATGTTTGTACGTGGAACTGAGATTTATGTATTATGGTATTAGCTTTCAGAAGCGTTCATTACGCCAAGATGTGGCTCTACTACTTGTCTAGTTATTGTTATAAGCCTTAGAATTACAAAGACCTGTTCCGTGTTTAATTTAATACAGACCAAAGATGCACTTACAATAGAGCTTCGATGTGAAGTTAACGGGAAATGAATCACAGTGCCAAGGAAACCACTGGAGGGAGTTACATCAACCAGGGTGTATACAAACAACAACTGCTGATTTTTTAATTTGTAACCGCCACTTTTTTCTTACAGTAATGCTTCAGCAATGCTTTATCCATTACCACAATCCTCGTAATCAGTATATTCATTCTTGAATGTATTGTTGTGCTCTGAATTGGCCCTGAACGATTGACCATTTCAGTTATTCATTAACCTTTACCAGAAGAGAGAGAAAAAAATAATTCCATATTATTGTTCCAGTGACTTCCAGCCAGGTATTTCCCGCACATTCTGAAGCATTCATAATAACTATTACTGGAAAATGTCTCCATCTCTCTACATACTATGCATTTCAGAGGCCGTGGCATAGTGTTTTTAGTAAACAACTTTTAAGCCGACTTATGGATTTCCACGCTACTAAAGAACTAAGTGCTTCAAACTTCGTCCTAATTTTCGGAAGTACTGTACATCGCCATATGTCTTTCCTAATTTTTTTACTTAAGAACCATCGGCAAAAGTGACGTGCATCAGTGACGTCGGAATACCGTATCCTCAACTATACCTTTTCGAATGGTTGTTTGACCGATGTCATTTTACCTATCCTGGGCCATACGAAATTTATTAAAGCAGAATAATATATTGCATAATGATACATAATTTTTTGAAAATAATTAAGTAAGGGGGATGGCTCTGTCACAAAGATGCGTCACAAAGAACCACTTGTTCGAAACGGTCTGAGAAAGGGCAAGAAGCTGGTCTTTTTTCTAAGGGTAAACGACTTCTTTAAGCACATCATTGTACTACCAAAAATTAGGACAATGTTATAAACATAGTGCTTTAGTAGCATGGAAATCCATACGTCGGTTTAAACGTTGTCGAGTCGACGCCGAATGCACTCTTTCCTGGCCTCTGGAATGTATAGTAGTATACCATCACTGAGAGCTCGAATGTGCCATTTTTTTTTTTTTTTTTTTGTCAATCTCTGTTTAGGGAATTATTCATAACTCTACTCTCACCAAGAACTGACTTTTTAATTTTCACATCACTTGAAACGTATCCTTCACTCCTTTTTATCTTGCTTAGAAAAAGCGAAGCTTTATTACCTTCGTCAAAATAGAACTTTGTTCCTTTGTTTGCGGAAGACCGAACGACTTCCGGGATTGCGGAAGACCGAACGACTTCCAGGATTGCGGAAGACCGAACTACTTCCGGGATTGCGGAAGACTGAACTACTTCCGGGATTGCGGAAGATTGAACTACTTCCAGGATTGCGGAAGACCGAACTACTTCCGGGATTGCGGAAGACCGAACTACTTCCAGGATTGCGGAAGACCGAACTACTTCCAGGATTGTGGAAGACTGAACTACTTCCAGGATTGCGGAAGACCGAACTACTTCCAGGATTGCGGAAGACCGAACTACTTCCAGGATTGCGGAAGACCGAACTACTTTCGGGATTGCGGAAGACCGAACTACTTCCAGGATTGCGGAAGACCGAACTACTTCCAGGATTGCGGAAGACCGAACTACTTCCGGGATTGCGGAAGACCGAACTACTTCCAGGATTGTGGAAGACTGAACTACTTCCAGGATTGCGGAAGACCGAACTACTTCCAGGATTGCGGAAGACCGAACTACTTCCAGGATTGCGGAAGACCGAACTACTTTCGGGATTGCGGAAGACCGAACTACTTCCAGGATTGCGGAAGACCGAACTACTTCCGGGATTGCGGAAGACTGAACTACATCCGGGATAGCGGAAGACTGAACTACTTCCAGGAAAATATATTAATCTTTTCTCTTCTATTTTTCTTCCTACCTGCCATCACCTCTACTTCCTAGTTAACCGTTATCCTTTGTCTCCGTACTTCTTTGTTTCGGCCTGTTCCAGGAACTAAGCAAAAAATGCCATTGAGAGTCACTTCTTTTGTGACAACGGACAGGATAGTAACTCTGCTCCTGTAGTGATTACCTCTCTCTCTCTCTCTCTCTCTCTCTCTCTCCTCTCTCTCTCTCTCTCTCTTAATTTTCTGGCATGGAGTTATGATAATAATGATATGAATTTTTTTTTACTCCTTAGTAACAAGCAAATGGTCATGACTCTGCACAGAACAGAATCACCTCCAGTGGAAAAAAGGAAAGAACCGAAAAAAGAAATAAAACGGACTTAATATAAAACATAAGAACCGAAAAAAATGAAACGGACTTAATATACAACAAGTACAAAATGCGCCAAAGCAACTGAGTTTTCTGTACACCGTATAATCAGGGCCACTAAAAATAGATCTATCTTCCTGTGGTCTCGGTATAATGCTGCATGAACCGCGGACCATGAAACTGTCAGTCACAGCCCTGTGCTAGCCTGTCTTATAGTGTTGCCAGACGCACAATCATGGCCAACTTTAACCTTAAATAAAATAAAAAGCCACTCAGGCTAGAGGGCTGCAATTTGGTATGTTTGATGATTGGAGGGTGGATGATCAACACACCAATTTGCAGCCCTCTGGCCTCAGTAAGTAGTTTTTAAGATCTGGGGGCGGACAGAAAACGTTCGGACGGACCGACAAAGCCATCTCAATAGTTTTCTTTTAAAGAAAACTAAAATTGAAACGTAATACATAAGAAAATATATGTAAAAAAATATAATATGAACGCTAGAAATATTCGGAGACGAAACAATACTTCGGTGAGTCGTTTGATAAAGGAACTCAAACCAAGAGATGTAGACGGCTTTGATATATTACGACATCGTCCCCACCCAGCATGAGACGTCTCCGCTGGTTACCCGAGAAGATCCGGCAGCGAAAACTAGAGACAGACATTCCATTCAATAAATAAATCGGACAGTCTACCTGATGATCAAGGTTAACACGCAACTGGCCACTAACCTTTCCTTCTCAATGTCATCCCACCCGGAATCACTTAAGCTTCTGTGTTCCCCATTTTAGACTTTAACTGACGATTCCTTCATGTTCTTTATTATACGGTTAAATATGTTCATATATATTAAACATGCGAACTATGGCTGAAATACGCTGCAATTTTTTTTAACAATTTTTTCATTTGGTCTGCCTTTGTTGTATTTGCATTGTCTGGAAACAACCCGTCAAAGTTTATATATATATATATATATATATATATATATATATATATATATATATATATAATATATACATATATACAGGGTGGGCCAAAAGTAGCCTCAGTTAAAACGGGTAATACGCAGTACATTTATTTTTATTAAACGCATAAAATTTTTCAGACATAAATAAGTGGCATATTTAAGAATGAGTGACATGAAAAGGATAAAAATAAGTATCATGTATTAATGGCACAGTATTAATTTTCTATTGAAGAGTACTTTGAATGAGAAAACAGTTCATGAAGTAACTGTGAGGCTACTTTTGGCCCACCCTGTATATATAGTATATATGTATATATATATATATATATATATATATATATATATATATATATATATATAATATAACACAAACGCATAATTCAACAAACACACTCTTGGGGGACACTCACCACTTTGTCACAGTCCCTCCTGAAATCCATTCTCGCAAAAACAGCAAACGTTGAAATTGGATAATATTTGAGGCAATTAACGCGTTAATTAAAATATTGCAGAGTCACTGAGGCCAGCGACTACCTGTCGTTGTTTACGACAGGCAAGGGGCATGGCAAAATAAAAAATTGGTAGCGTCTTCATTATCTTGATGCCCATAATTCCATTTATGACAGACGACTCCCTGTACCGCATATAAGAAAGTTAACGATATTTGATCTCTTAGTATAAAAAAAAGCTGTTAAACCAGGAATAGATAATGAGATTGTGAGTTAAAGTCTTGAACTGAAATTTACTGGTACTGCACTAGTACCAATGGTACGTGTAATGTGTGTTTGCGTGTGTTTATTTCCGTATTATAATGTATGTATGAATACATACATATCTATCTATATACATGCATACATGATATAAAATATACACTAGATAGCCATGAGCAAACTGAAACAACAGAGAAGATCTTTCACCTTTGTGGCATTTTCAAGCAATCTACAGGGGCAGTAATAAATTTCAATTAATTGCTTGGATATGTGTGTGTGTGTGTGTGTGTGTGTGTGTGTGTGTTGTGTGAGAG
>NC_087212.1:71552474-71592474 GCF_015104395.2 Macrobrachium nipponense | reverse complement strand
CCTCATTATTACTGTGAAGCCCCGGGTATCTATCACCTAAACCCAACCTACTAATAACGAAATGAAATCTGGTGCGCAACGTTCCAAAGGGATCCCTATAATTCCCTTCAGAGAGAGAGCTACAGTGAATGAATTTACAAGTTTCTGTTGTGATCGGGAAACCATTGTGGAGACAATAGCGTTTGTGTGTGAACCAAGGCCCAGAATAAGAGATAACCTCTTCATAAAAACAGACATTGTAACTCCTTGAGATCTCTGCTTGTGGCAGCACTCTAGCACCAGACCAGACCAGACTAACATACCGCATTAAATTGTTTTACTTCCTTCCGTGGACTACACTATCATGTAACAATATATATACTTGGTTAGATATCTATCACTCAAATGTTTAATAAAGCTTTGTCATCATTTAAATTAAATTAATACTTTATCATATTCTTAAGCTAAAATAACAAATATAGTAATGATCTGAACGGATATAAAACAATGCAATCGCCCACCCTGATCTTTAAAACTAATCAAATCACTTCCTCAGTTGGGTTGGTAGTATTGTTCTGTTTCAACGGAGCACGGGAGGTGTGGTGACAGACCGAATACTTCCTCGGTGTCAAACCGGGAATAAACAAAGCCGTGATGAGGAAATTAATGGTAGGCTTTGTACTTAAAATCTCCTGGATGCTCTATTTCAGTATCCAGGATGACTCAATTTATAAATATAATTTTATTTTGTTAAACTAAAAACTCTTCCAGTTTTGTTTGTTTCGGGCTAGATGGTCATTAAACGACGAAATGGGCTGTTGAATGAAAATGAAACCGCCGAGTGAGTGGATGGGTGGCAGGAAATGCAAAGAATTTACGGTGAGACGATTGTAACTGGCAATGCACTATAAAACAATCACTGCACAATAAAATGCAACGCAGCTCTCTTTTTCATTTCAGTTCTTGGACTGAAATCAAACTATGCTTCTCTCTAATCAGTTTAAACAATCCACCTGAGTATGCCCGTGCTACAGACGTATGAGTGGATCTTTCAGAACGATTACTTTTACTATTACACTGAAATTTAAATGATCGAATAAGAAAAGAAATGGAAAATTAGGAATTCGACTTTGTTTTACCTGTTTATATAATTCTCTTACGGTTGTTAAGTTAATAACTTAATAGAACAGAAAGATGTTGGCCAGGGTTTATAGAAGAAGCGTTTTATATGAGGAAATATTTATAAATCTATAATGTTAACATAATGTAGTTCTACTTTTACTAGCGATGCTCCTGTAAGGTATACCTGTACTGAATCGCGTAACTACAAAATAACTCATATTTACTTTTTTTTTCTATTTTGGAAAGCAATAATTAAGAGCAAGCTCGTACGTAACGACTTTTAAGGCTGTAGATAGAAAGACCATCATTTTTAACAAGAAAAAAGATTTTTCAGTAAAGCTTTTCTGTATAGTATGAATACGCCTTGGTTCCTCTTAAGTATGAGGTCGTCTCTCAAGTGAAAGGTACGGAATCTTTGTTTTGGAAATGTTAACTCTCGTGACCTCTTGTCCTTCCCAAGTCAGCGAAATACCTTTCAGAAGAGCAATCCTAAATCAATCAAATGAAGTGGCGTCAGAACCACTAGGTCATCAATAATTACCCTTTTAATGTCACCCGTTTCTAAAACTGCCACATCTCCAAAGACGTTTCCTTTGAACAAAATAAATAACCATTTTCCAACTTTCATGGCTGACTATGCAACTTACTTCAGGCAATGTTCTAGGATTGATAACGCATTACTGAAACATCCATTCCTGTTGAATACTCCCCAGACCTTCTTCAGCACCGTATTTGTAAAAGGGGGATGACGCAAAGATCTGATGACTTCTATATATTTTTTCCCTTACAGATAATAATTACCGTAATTGCTTTTAAATCAGATGGAGTTTCAGTGAACAATTACCATAAGCCTCTAGTCACACGCGATCATTTCTAACGAGAGCAATGATACCGTGCTAATTTGTAATTTGTTGTATGAAACTCAACAAAAACGGGCTTAGATTTATTTTTCCTACACCCACGCGCATTCTAACTAACTGGCTGTGATAAGAGCAGGAAAATACATTCATCAATTTTATATGACATAGCAAAAATATATTTTCATCACTGACTTCTGGATTCCAGCCCAAGGACTCAAACATAAAACCAACATCATCAATTAAAGGTTACGCATGAATGTAATCTGTTGAAAGTACAGACTACATACCTACACTATTTCATGTTCGGTATTGTCCCAATTTTTTCAGTATGTTTTTTGCTCTCTCTCTCTCTCTCTTCTCTCTCTCTCTCTCTCTCTCTCTCTCTCTCTTAGTCTAGCGGAAAATGTTAAGAATATCAAGTAAAAAAACCAAAAAAAAACTAAGTTCAGAATAAAGTTCTCAAGATGACTGGAAATTTTTTATTTTTTATTTTTAGACAAAAAGCACTTCAGAATTTGGAAGATTTAAAAATTTACCCCCGTTTGCAATTTGTCACCATTTGCAATGATCGTTGACTAGAAGAAGCGTTATTTACTAGCTTTACAGTATTCATACATTATTTTCGTAGCTGAATTGAATCGAAAAAGTAAATCAATGCAACCAGTGCAAAAATAGGTACATTTTATGCCATTAACGAAAACACGCAGAAATGTTCATAAACCAAAAATGCTTGTAATTGCTACTGAAAAATGTTCACAATGTGGGTTTAAAAAACCGTTCATGTAATATCCATGATGTTTCACTAATATAGTAAGAGTGAATCACTTGTCACTCAGAAAAACACTATTCTAGTTAACGGGGTTTTAGACGCATTTTTATAAACGCTCTAATAAACAATTTTTATTATAAAAACCAAGATTTTCGTCTCGAAAATATGTTAAATGGTTTGATCAATAAGCCAATACACTCTTCACTTCTCGCTTGGGTTAAACGTAAATACTACTATTGTGTACGTATTTAGTCAATTGCAGCTTCTAAATAAAACTAATCTTGTTACTGTACGTAATTGCAATAACAACAATGCACGCTTAAATCCACGAAGTCTCCACAATTTTTGGATACGCTTATCCCTACAAAGCCTTGAGATCCAAATGCAAGAACACTAAGAAATTCTGATGTTCCTAACAGGATGCAAACCCGTATCTGGAGCATCAGAACAAGGTTACCTTACCGACGTGATCGAGGTCAGGTCGGCAACGTGACCTTATTCTGATGCTCCGGATGCGAGTTTGAATCCTCCTACAGACATAAGAGTTTCTCCGTGTTCTAGCGTTTCGATCTCAAGGCTTCGTACTGACAAGGAATTTTGGTTATTACAATTACATACGTGTCTGATAAAAAGTGACCAGCAGACTCAAATTATGTTACTGTAAGGTTTACTCCACACCATTTTTTGTTTTGTTTTCTCGAGACAAATGAAGTTACAGCTTACTGGTGACCGCGTGGTATAAGAGAGCAAGAGCCCGCAGCTAGATAAAGTAGCGTACCCACACCCACTGTACATCCTAGAACTTTGTTGTTATGCAACAAAACCAAATTGGTAGATATTCAAAACACACACATAAGGCATAAAAAACTTGCATTCACGCACAGGTACTTACTCGATGCATAATTCCTTATTCTGTCACGAATCTGCCATCTGGAAAACAAAAGAAGACTGGATGAATTTGTTGAACTTTCTTTTCAAAGCTGTCTGGTATTCAAAACATAAATAACGATTTTCTTTAGTCCTATACAATCGCCCAAACACGTGCAAACACACACACAAACACACGCGCCCAAACAGACATGCAAACCTAACGAGTAAATATAACTGTGGCCACCAAAACCTTTTCTTGAATGCAAACCACTTCCGCTCGAGTGGTCAAGGGAGAGTCGTCTTTTCGAAAGAATCAGGCCGCTGTGTAAATTGGAACTCGTCCGTCCGTCCGCTTGTCCCTCCAACCGATTGAATAGCTATGAATGGGTTCTTTCAGAGTCACTGGTTTGGATGACAGCTACTGCTAAAATCCTCTTCGTTTTACGCACATTAATCACGTGTGAGTTTCCAGCCCCTCTGCTCGCTCTCTGGACGGGTCGGGCTTGGGGACCCTCCGCCCGATAACCAGATACGTGCTCCTCCCTTCAGCTCTCTTTTTCGAATATGACATACATACATACATACATACATGCATTCATGCAAGTATTTTCCATATCTGACACAATTATTCAAAAATTCTTCACATATTTATACACTTACAAATGACTTTCTTCATATAAATGGTGCCCGATAATCATATTACAACACCGATTCACTCCCTCTTAGAATATATTCGATGAAATTGACACTAAAAAAATACTTCCTGCTCCTCCTGAAATCATAATCAAGAGTTCTCATGGAATGATATTAACGCAGCAGTCTCAAAAGAATAAAATCGAAGCCTACCTACGCTTCTATGCCTTACCGAAAAGAATCTTGAATCTCGAAAAGAAAAGACTGGGTTTTAAAGCCTCCTTACAAGCATGGAAAAGCGCTCGACCATGAAACTGATAGACGTCTGATTGGTAATTTGCAAACTTCAAACTGCGACGGCGAAGCCGATCTTTTCAAATCCATCGAACGGCTCGTCAATCCCCATTCACTGACGATATCGCTGATAAGATGAAAATCAGGAAACAAATATAAAAGACGGATTGGTTCAATCGTTCCAGTTCTCTTTCATTCCATCAATACGGCCGCGTCATTTGAGGAGTGGTTCGGGGGGGGAGGTTGTTAACAACCGACAAAAAGGTGCCAGGGCAACAAGCGCTACTTAATGACGTTATGGGTAATGATGGGGACGGGAAGGCGAGGGTGGAGTCTCTCGCAAGAGGTGGAAATGATGTTTGCTATTTCCAGCAAGTCTGTGGGAGGCACTTACGCTGATTACTAATAAGAACGCACCCGCAAATATAGCACTTCTTCACATGTTGGCCATTAGGATACTATAAACGGTAAATGGTTTTCACTGAAACATAACAGTCTATTTGGAGATCCAACTCGAACATAAATCATTCTAAACCGGCGATGAATGTTCCGAACAAAATATGTTACATACAACACACGGCGGAAATCATTTTACCTTTTCACGATAAACAACAACAACAACAACATCAACAACGGAACTCCATTGGAATCTTCTCATTGACGAGTGGACACAAAAACATAATGCTCCTCAGGCTGCAAGAAAACAATTTTTTTTCTTACTTTAAACTTTTCCGTTTGAAAAGTATCTTATCTCATGCTGAACATCTTTTCATCTGCAAGCATTCTAAACAAAGAAACTGAGGAAAATAGAACCAGTCTATGATAGGAACCTCAGGTGCAAAACCAGGTATATCTCAGTCGTCGATCTTTTACGAGAAGAAAATGAAATGAAACCGCTCCCCCCGAAAGAATTTTTGAAATCTCTTCAGATATATGAATCTAAAACGTAACGTCACTGTACAGGTGCACTGATTGTACGAAGACTTTAACTGTACCACAGTGGAAATATTTAGTTTAATACTAAATATTAAATGGCCATCGTGGAACGTACGTAACTTAAAGAGTGCATTACCAAACGGAATAACTGAACAACCAAATGGGTGCAGTTAGAGAGAGCTCAACTTCTAGGTCTGGTAATTTAATTCGTTTGATTACCCGTTGCTGGCGAGAAGCTTTATTACTTTGCCTCGCTGACTGACTGGCAAACGTTGCTGGCGATTGCTTACCCCATTACTGCACAGGCTCTGTGTCGCTTCATTTCATCAATCGTGAGGTCAGAGGAATAGCTACAGAGACCATGCTAACTGCCTGGTATTTACCAGTTGCGGTCACCCGTTAACGAAGTGACCAAACTCAATGCTGTTTCAATTCCATGATCGGAAGACCAACGATGTAACGAGAATGGCAAATAATTAGTATCTATAGGCAGTGGTCACCTATCCAATCACTAGCCAAACTCAGTCCAGCATCTGTTCCCTGATCGGTGTAACAACAGTGCTACAAAATCTTACATTGTACTGCTGTAAATAATCATTCATTAATAATACAAACCACTTCCAAACCAGGTTATTGTGCCATTCTACGTAAATTGATCAGTCACCGAGCCGCTTAAAATATCATTTCCAGAATCAAGAGGCGTATTAATGACAAGAGTTCCTTTAGGGAAACAAGATTGCTCTGCTATAAACTGTAGCGTGAGGCCGTCGCCGTTTCAGTCAATTTAAAATATCTCTTTTAAAACGGCAAAAAGCCCGAACACAAGTTTAGAAGATTCTCCAATTCTGCTTCATGACCTCATGATTTCATGATTTCATGGACGCGTTCAACAATAAAACATTGAATCAAAATATAAAATTCGAGTTGTAATAAATTGTTACGACTTTCAGGGTGATCCAAAGACCTTTGTCGGGCCTCGCCTTTCATTGTATTTTGTGATTAAAAATATTTGAGAAAATGGGTTTATGAGTCAATATGTGATTTAAGGCCTCAGGACAAAGAAGCTTGAAATTTAGTATCTACCAAAGGGGACTACTCATCACTTGTAAATAAAATTTGAAGACAGCGAAAAGATTCACGCCCAAAATCAAAGCCCTTAAAGCTGGACAAAAATGAATGATTAGTATTCACAAGACAACATCTCTACCTTTCTAGACCATACAGGTGTCATTAACTGATCCCATTCACACATTCTATCAACAATAAAACACATCCATTAGAGATAATAAGCGCAAAACGACATCGACCATTCTTAAGCAGTGTTCTCCAGTCTCATAGTTTTTAATACAGAACTAAATGCTTACGTTCTCTTCCTCATTAACGGTCAGCAAAACCAACAACTGACAAACACTGTAACATTATGTAGTCATAAGAAATACAGAACAATATATCAAACTATCTCAGAATAACCTTTAACCAATACTTAATTTGTTCACTTCACCTTTAGCAAAGTTGATCTTCCATAATAAGCCGTCAGCGTAGAATATGTATAAGATTTTATATTAAAAAAAAAAAGACATTACACATATAATAAAATTTTAAACGGAAACTTTGGTGAGGAATGGTGAGAAAAAAAGAAAAGAAAAATAATACCAAGTTTGTTAGCAAAGGTCTTTAAAAACACAAAATCTTTACCTTTATAATATATATATATATATATATATATATATATATATATATATATATATATATATATATATATATATAGAGAGAGAGAGAGAGAGAGAGAGAGAGAGAGAGAGAGCAGTCCCCTCAGCTGTAATAGATACTTTATAGAGCATACCAAACCAGATGCATAAATTTTATGCAACAAATTTCTGTGTACATGCAAAACTATCCGGGGACCGTAAGCGCTAAAACTTAAGTGATGAATACACAGCTAATAAAGAGCATTTTGCATTATCATTCAGCATTAAACGATATGTTTTTTCCTCTATCTCTCCAAAAAAAAAAAAAGATAAATTCAGACGAAAAAATCTAATCCGGATGAGAACGACGACCTATGAAAAAGAACCGTGAAAATTACATTTTTTTTTTTTAACCAGCGTTAAGCTGAAAACAAAGGAAATCAAGTATTATGTATCTTTCCACTTTTATGATGAAACATTGCATTAACCGAACCTGAAAGAGATTACAAATTTTTATACGCTAAAAGTTATCTTCCGCGATGATTGACGATGGTAAATGTTGGAGAAACAATGATTTGGCACAATGGGCAGTGCATTGTTTAAGTACAAGGCTATTGGCATTCTGAGTAACCCCAGAAAGACAATCAGGGTCATTATCTCGAAGCTGGAGAAGACCGAGCAGACGAAGACCAAGACGAAGACGACGACGGGATGACATCAGTTACAGACAACACTGACTGCTGGGGTTCATTAATGTTGGAAATTGTTTCTCGTACCTTGGGGAATGACATTTTGATAGGGAGTCGTTGCTTTTTCTTTAGTACATCGAATAGAAGATGGGAAAGTGTCCCTGTTGTTTTTCACCATGTGATCGTTCAGACATTATTTACTTTGTACTGTTTGTCAGTCGGCAAGCTTCACACAACTTTTCAAAGTTCTACTTTCCTGGTTCATCTGTCTTCTTTAGATTCAAATGTTTGTTTGTATGGTGTTTTTTCTTTGCATGGAACCAGTGGTTATTCAGCAAGGGGACCAACGGCTTTACCTGATTCCCGAACCACGTCGAGAGTGAACTTCTATCACCATAAATACACATCTCTCATCCCTCGGTGGAATGCCCGAGAATCGAACTCCCGGCCACCGAGGTGGCAGGCCAACACCATACCGACCACGCCACGAGGCGCTTTTTAGGTCTATATGTCTCTGTCGATAACTTGACGAAGCCCTTCCACCTTTACGAAGTTCTTCTTTAAGATCTTCTACATATATCCCTTATCATACTAATGAATACCTAACCACCAAACTTGCCTTATTATCATTATCAAGGCGATCCTATTTTCCACTCTGCTGATTCCTGGAAACCTTTGAAACCGCCTCATTATTTCCATACAGTACTAAATGCATCTCAAATCATCCCTAAGGCTACGATGAAGGAAAATTATGTGGAATAAATAAATATATATATATATATATATATATATATATATATATATATATATATATATATATATATATACTTTACTGAGGCCACAAGAAAAATAATAAAATAAAGAAGTATCAGGCGCATCCGTATTATTTTAACACATTTTCAAGGTACCTCGTTAAAAGCAATTAAATGGACTTACAAAGTAAATAAAAGAACTGGAAAAATTACAAAAAAATCATCTAAAACCATGGAAACGAGTAAAAAGCATTAAAGTAGGAAGAGAAACAGATCAACAGATGATTTACAAGAAACATTTATGAACCTCTTTAACAACAAAGACTTTTCAGTTACTTACTAAACATAAGCCAGGGTATGTAACTTGTTCCTTCTCAATTTCTTGAAATAATGACACTAGTACCATTTATCACAGAACAATCAGTTGGACTACAAACTAAAATATAACTGTCTGCAGATCAATTATGTTGACATAAACAACCATTTCTCTAAGAGCCTAATGTATTTAGAAGTGTCTCTATCATAATCATCTTTATTTTACAAATGGCAAAGGCAGGTTTTCTTTTTCTCTTTTTAAAAATCCGTTCTACTATTTTTAAATCTTTTGCTGCGTTTTTAAATTAATGATATAAAGAGTGTAATTATATGGAAATTTTCGATAATAAAACGTGATAAATACAAAATTGAAAACATGCTATCCTACAATATCGAAAATCCTACTTGCAACACTAACAAATACTACTTCTTCATTTTTAGATTTGTAAAAAACAAAACAGAAAAACACACAGACAACACCAACCTTGCATTTAGGAAATGAAAAAGAACATACAGGGAGACTTTAACGTTTAAGGAGCAGTTCTACAAACATCACAAATCTTGCTCAACTTATCGTGTTCGTTCGGGAAAACTCGATTTGTTTAGGAATTAGCTACGAACTACTGAGCGTATTGTACCACTCAAAAAATATGCCAAAAACCAGAGGTTGTTAATAAAATTTTTAACGATATTGCATAAAAAAAAAATTCCAATGAAAATACGAATTCCTTCGTTATAAATGAAGGTCACAAGCATTGTAGGTTTAGTAAATTAGTTTTTTTTATTTTTATTTTTTTTACAATATAACATTACCCCACATGAAAGTCAGGCTCAGAAAATGATGAAATCATACTAGTCGTGTTGATGTCTTCTTTGGCAGCAGCACCGCTGGAACTGTTACTGCATATCGTCGTCAAAACAAATTGTTCATTACAAAAATGCTTTATAAAAGTATTATGAATCATATAGGAGGTTTATAAAAGTTGTAAGTTTATAAACATGTTTTGTCTCAGAGGTTTATACAAACAGAAACCAGAAGATCCATGAGCAAGAACTATGTATGAGTAGCAACACAAATATATATATATATATATATATATATATATATATATCTATATATATATATATATATATATTATACATACACACACATATATATATATATATATATATATATATATATAAATATTAATTATTAAATTAATAATATATATTTAATTTTTAAAAGTATATGTATAATATACATATATATATAAATATATATATATGTATATATATATATATATATATATATATATATATATATATATATATATATATTATATATATATATATAATATATTAACGGAAATACAAATGAATAAATAAAGACATATACATGAACTGACAATTTTCACAGTCATAACTACAATCATGGTAACAGCAGCATCGAAAAATATAGTTTATTGAATTGGATTCATTTATATCTAAATTAGTAAAACTCATCGAAAAAGGCGGATATGATAAAAGTTGGTTTAAGACGATAACCAATTTACATATCTGACGTTAAAACTGGATGCTATGACAATACAGGAAGAACTGCTTTATCTCGTTCTATGCACTGGTGCTCTGCTTAAAAAGTTAATATAAGATACTGAATACAACAAAAATGAATCAACACAAACAAAATTGTCACTCCTTGCTCATATTTCACGCTCACTTCGTCATCACAGGCAGAGGCCAGATCATTTCTGTGGATAAGATATGGCGTCAACAACATGCCTTCATACGCTCGCCCGTGACTGAATGACTGATAGGCTGGTTTTGTGCTTAAACCTGGCGTTGCAGATACAGCGTTCATGCTGTTATGAAACAAAAATACATCAGAATTGGAATGACCTATAGGATCTCTCTCTCTCGCTCTCTCTCTCTCTCTCTCTCTGACCTTACGTTTCACTTACAAACAACGTTGACGGACGCAGCGTTTGTTCATGTGCATGGCAAACACAAGTAATTGGATACTAATTGGTCGGAATAATTACTCGCTCGATGAATGAGCATCCATGCAAGAAGGCCAGCGATGAAGCAAGTGGGGTAAAGAGGAAAATAATGACGAAAGGGTTTTTCGCCTGACTGGCCAATCAATGTCACCGAATCGGTGGTTCAAAGTTCATCAAAAGAATGTGTTTTAATCATAACTGATGAAGAGTGAAGATTCGACAATAATTCTGACATGACTTTCGTCATTATTTGAGACAGCACAAAAACAACACAAGCTAGATTTCCATTGCATACATTCAGACGAGGATAAATTACCATTCGACACTAACGAGACGCAGTGGGATATCGCAGCACCGTATGAGGTAACAGCAGCTTTAGGAAGTTACAGGTTGTACTGAATATTTTGTTTCTGAATACTAATAATAGATAACAAAGGTGATTCTAATAATAATAAGGTTTTGAGGAGAAAGCGATAAATGAAATACAACGAGAAGAGACGGTAAATTACCATGAACTTCAAAACCAACTGTTTTAAGCTCTGAAGACCAGAGAATTCTAACTCAAATATAAAGAAAATAATAATCTACGGGAAATGTTTACTAAAGCAAAATTTATCTACCAATTAGATTTTCTCAGCTTTTAAATAGACAGTGAATTTTGACTAATGAAACCTACGACACTGAAAAACTTGTCAAGGCAAACAATATATTTAGAAAATAATCCAGTAAATATCCACTATCTTTGATCAAAATCAGAAGAACCAAATGTTTAGTTATAAATTGACCAATCTAACACGAGATACAGCACACGAGAGGAAAGCCGGGAGAAGTCTACGACAGGGAGAACAAAGCCAAGTGCAGATATGTCGGGGTCGAGGTAACAAGAACAGAAGAGAGGAATGATAACTAAACTCGTGGTGAACTTTCTAGCTCGAGATGAGTATGTCATGTGACTTGGTGGGTCAAATCTGTTAAAAGTCTGAGAGACCACTGATTTCATGATAGATTAAATAAGGTTACTTGCCAGTGGGGCGTAGTCCAGTAAAGAGTTCATGAGGCTATTTACGCAATCCTGCTAAATTAATGATAGCACTAGTATTAAATCCAAGTTGGATATTAATTGATATTGCAAATGATAGCAGCATTCCTGTTCCGAGACTAGACTAAATATTTGTATAAAAATTTCCACCCTCATGAGTCTTTAGTTGAATCATAACTTGGTGACAGGCAAACATATGAACACGTCCATCTGGTACAATGGAAACAGAAGAATGTCTGTCATGATATATAACTTGGTTCCAGTACCGCGAACTTAGATAACTTTCCGTTGAATATTGTAAGTGGAAATATTGAATTGTATCGATTACGGATCTACGTCATAATCCTCGGACAGGAAGAGGGGTGAACACGGGAGCGAACATTGATTCCTTATAACGAGTATTGTGATGATAAATCTAACAATTACAAATAAAGTTCCAACAGTATAAATCGGTTAAGACAAACTTTCTTCAGTGGACTTCATTTATAAATTAAATAAACAATTCCCTCAAGAGAATTCTAATAAGAAATTAATGCTAGCCATATCACACTACGTCATGTTATTATTATGCTCTGCTTAATATGGACAAAGTATAAGGTGATGGTTGGACGAAGATACGCGGGGCAGAAGCAGGAAGTTCATTAAGGTTGTTGCCTCTGATTAGATTATTCTATTCGTTTTTATATATATATTTTGGAGAGTCTGACACTGTAATTAAATTTTCACCTTGTTCTTTTCTAGTACACTGATACAGGTATAATGACGGTAATCATGTGTGATTATAAGGATTACGAATTTTCTTTCTTTTCTATTCAGTTTCCTCTTTCGATGTGGGTAATGTTTTAGCTTTTCGATTCAGTTTTCGCATTTCTTTTAACCTGGTTAAGCGTTGCTAATGTGATGATAGTTAATCTGATTAGAGTATCAACTGATAAATTTGAACGCAGAAGGTCCTTGGTTACTATTTATTTGTGATTTCTGATCTTTTGTTTGGTTTTGTTCAGTTATCTTATTCTTTGTACGTATATAATCAGTATTCTTGAAGCAATGATTTTTAATCAAATCACTAAAAAACTAACATAATAAGAAAATACTTTAACAATGTGTTCAAGATGGGTCTCAATGAGCTGTCTTGACCACGTCATTGAAAGAACTCTATGTATTCGATAAGGAAATGAATTAAACTCTACGGCAAGAATAACAAATGAATCATAACAGTATAATCACGAACACGGGAGGACGATATTACATGGCATAGGGCTCCTGCTTGGTAACTGTTCTTGAAGAAATCTAAGTCACTGTGAGGCGCTGGGAAGCGGCATTCAATGCAATCTGAACTTGTCTCGGCTGAATTCCAAAACACAGACTTATCGGCGAGCAAAATTTCCTTTTGTTTTACGTCTTTCTTCATTTAATATCTTTTTCTTCTTAAGCTTCTTTCCGTTTCTTACAAATTAGCCTGGGCTCCACAATAAATCGCAATATATATGTACACACGCGCACACACACACACACACATACATATATATATTATATATAATAAAAGGAGCCCATCAAAACGCCAAAATATAGAAAAAAGAACTATATTTCAGAGACAGTGCTGTCTCTCTCTTCAGTTAGGTAATGAGTGAGAAAAGTGACAAAAAATCCGTATTCATACCAAGGTAAGCCGTTTTATTAGGTCACCTCGGTTGATAATTTCTTTTTTATCTTCTTAAGCGTTGGTTGGAGGAAGAATTCATCTATGAGATCTCCAAGGGCTCCTGGGATTCAGTTATCATAAATAAAATCTTCCTCCAACCAACGCTTAAGAAGATTAAAGAGAAATTATCAACCGGGGTGACCAAGTTAAACTGCTTACCAGTAGATGGATCTCTTGGTATAAATACAGCTTTTTCTATAACTTTTCTCATTCATTACCAACCTAAAGAGAGAGACGGCACTGTCTCTGAAATATAGTACATTTTTTTTTTCTATTTTGGCGTTTTTATTGGATGGAATTCTGTTGTAACGGAACATTCTTCCCAGTATATACATATATATGATGTATGAATATACATCACATATATATATATATGTATTATATATCTATATATATATATATATATATATATATATATATGTATGTATAGTATATATATTCTTCTTATCGTATCACCGTGACATTTTTTTATAGCCATAAACGTTAAGCTACAAGGTCGTGGTGAAAGTGAATATATTGATAGTCGGAGGTTGTTGTTGTCTGTGGATCGAATCCGCTAGGTGACGAGCCATTTATCATCATTTATTATTCCTCTTCAGTATAGTTGTCGAGGGAGAGCACATTGGATATAAAATGACATATGGAGCTTAATTTTTGCGATTTTATATATATATATAATTATATATATATTATAATATATATATAATATTATATATTATATTATATATATATGATATCCATATATATATATATATATATCTATGTTATATATATAATATAAATATATCTATATATATATCTATAAGATAATAATATATATAAATGAATAACTTGATCACGAAATATATAAAACGTGATGCTATGTATAAATAAATAAAGGTTTTTGCCAGGAAGGAAAAAATGAAAAGCGCGAGATAGCCAAGCACTTTCGGTCTAGTGCGACCCTGAGTAAAGGGTCGTACTAGACCGAAAGTGGCTTGGCTATCTCGGCTTTTCATTTTTTTTTCCTTCCAGGCCCAAAAAACATTTATTTATATATTTATTATTAATAATTATATATATATTAATAATATAATATATATAAATATAATATATTAAATATTATATACAATTACATTACATATATATATATTCTATGTTATATATATGTATAATATATACGTATATATTTTATATATATATATAATCCTGTGACCAGCTCGTTTCTTTCTCCAAATTTAAGATCACAAATGTATTTGAAAATCTTGCTGAGAGAGAGAGAGAGAGAGAGAGAGAGAGAGAGAGAGAGAGAGAGATTCTACTTCGAAAAAAATATACAATACCATTTTCGTAACTAGAGTATAGAAATTTTGTTCCACGATTTAAACCCAGCAGAGAGTTAGTAGTCTTCTGTACCAAAACCCAGATGCCCATATGTATAGGTCGAGATCTTGGTTCTATTTATAACATGATTCGGCTTTTTCACTCGACACCTGTACTCTTTGATTAGCTATAGCGAACACTTGATTAGTTACGTGACCGAGGACAGGCTTATGGGCTCAAATTGAAAGTAGATGGTCATCAACGACCGTCATTTACCGTTTTTACTTGCTTTTCCCAAAGTACAACCTAATCATACATACTCTGATGAATGGATTATTTTTGCTGTTACCCAGTTATGACACAAACTAAAGTCTCACTCAGGAGGATGACTTTTTCATACCACTAGCCAAGTTCCGGATCAGAAATACTACTATCATTGAAGTGTCAATGTAATATCCAACTTGGATATAATACCAGCGCTATGATTATGTTAGCGATCAATGAATTTCCTGGACAAGGAACAGACTAGCATTATTTTTGCCCCCAGTCTGCGAATCCCAAAACAGACAAGAGCATTAGAGAGTGAAATTGAATTTGGATGAGGACGAAAGAACTTTCAGTTTCAGGGGATATGTAAAACTACTGAGTAATGAAAGCAAAAAGTGCACAGTCTTGGTTACTGTGAATTGAAAAATGGGAATGTGCACTCAGGCTAGCGCTAAGAAGAAGAAAAGGAAAAAAAAAAACTGGCTCTCATAAATGTGTGATGCTAGGGGAATTATTTGCTAAAGGCGAAGACTCAACGCCTCTAACATTATTATACAATGGAAAACGGTAAACAATTCAGATTCAATGCGAGCCACAAGAAAAAACAAATTACTTACTTCCACAGTAATTAATGATTAAGCTCCAATGGATGTACTGCCGGATTGTAAAAAACATATGGTTCTATTTTATTATTATAACGAAGGTTTTTCTTGTTTAAAATTCTGATTTCAACAGCAGATTATTTCCCAAATAAAATTCTTGAGTGTTACGTAGTAGATATGTAAAGGACTTTTGTTACGAAGAAAATGATGTTCATATCCATATCAACTCAGCTGGAGGAGAGAGAGAGAGAGAGAGAGAGAGAGAGAGAGAGAGAGCTGGGTTCTTAAAGGGGCGCAATTTCTGCACAAAGCCACGTGTACAGCAAGAAAAAAGGACGCCCATTTGTGGAAATGAAAAATATTTTGGAAAAAGAATAGAGCACAGGGGAAAAAACACTAAGTATGCGAGAGCGGAGCCATTTGTTTCTAAAATAAACAAATGCAGCCCCCATAGTATATACACGCAAGGTGAATTCATGACAATTCATCGTTATATACCAATGTAAAGTATATAATGTTTTGAATTTAGTTGCAATGCATTACTACATACACTGGGACAATTTCTCATTTATACTCTTAGGATTCTGACTCTTAACAACTGTGCCCATCCATGGCCATAAGGGTTGTGTGTAAGCAGTAACAATCTTCATTAAGCGGCCCCCCCCCTCTCAAAAAAAAAAAGGGTAATGCATGCCAAGTCATTATGGGACGGGCATCCTAGAAAAGTGACAGCTGAACACATCGAAGGGTACGACCAAGGGATTGTCTGACTCTCTTTACCTTGGTTGTGCCCTGGTCGTGCCCTAGGTAAAGATAGGAGGTCGTACCCAGGCCCAGTAAGTCCTGGTCGTACCAATGCCACTCATCACGACTTACATCGAATCTGTGGTATACAAGAATGGTGACCATTTCTCTAAATTTAATATTTGCATTTAAACAATTTTGTATTAAATTTCTGTATTTTCTAGCTAAAGTAATGGGATAAGGCAAGTTCTATTGTCCATCATATCATGGTTTCCAAGCACTTTCTTTGTAATGGAACTTATCTTTATCTGGAATAAACCATTTGCCCTTTGTTTAATATCCATTAGTCATATATCATGGGAGGAGAGCACGGCCTAATGAGCATTTCTGGTGCGCATTTGTTAAGTTATTTAATGCACAAAATAAGGACCTTTTTTATTTGTAAATGTCTTATTTAGACGAATTCCTTCTTACAGGCGGAATTTCTAAACAGAACTCACCTGATAAACAAAATGAGGAAAAACAGGAGGGATTAAAAGACGACAAAGGGATTGCAATGGGACATAAATTCAATATCCATTCGAATCTTCAAGTTATTAAAAAATATTTGACAATATACAACAAAAATAACACTAGTATTTAATTTCACCAGAACAAATGACGGTAAATAAACAGACAAAACAGTAAACTTAACAAAAAACCACCAGTTTATTAGAATCATTCGCGCCGTTAAACCCAACCATCAGTTTAGCTAGTGAGTTGGTACTTACAACTTGCCACTCAATCAGTCATCATTAAAGCAAATGTTCTTGCATTTGCTATGACCACGCCAGGCCCTACAAATGCACGTTTTTGAAGTGAAAGAATGTGAGAGGAAATATTGCTATTCCCGGAGGAGGAAGTTGTCGATACAAAGACTAACCGAGTTCTCACTCGGCTTTGAAAGTTGTTGTCATCAAAGCTCTAGAGGGAATTTGCTTTTTAGTTGACCATTCAAATTTCCTCCCTTTCAAACCTTTCCTAGACGGATTTCAGAACAGACAGAATTTCACGTACGTGTATATATATATATATATATATATATATATATATATATATATATATATATATATATATATATATACTCTTACCTCATCCTTTCACATTGCCCGCGTCTCAGTTCCTCGTGGGAGACAGTGGTTACGTGCTCGCATACCAATTCTTCGATAGTGAAATCAGAGGAATTTGTTTCTGGTGATTAGAAATTGATTTATCGGTACAATGTGGTTCAAATCCCACGTGTAGGTCCCGTTGCTAGGTAACCAATTGACTCCTAGCCACGTGAAAAATCTCTAATCCTTCGGGCCAGCCCTAAGAGAGCTGCGAATCAGCTCAGTGGTCTGGTTAAACTAAGATATACTTAACTTTTGACCGCATCTCACTTTTATACAGAATGCACATTCAATCCTTAATCTGCACGTACACTGGAGTTTCCAGGATATTACAACACACGTCCAAATTATAAACTGTTTTCACGAACCTATCATCCTCCATTTCTTCCACTGATCAAACCATCTAAAAAAAAAAAAAAATTTGATTCGCCCTGTCATCTACGTTATCCTTCTTACAGTTCATTTCTGCAATTCGCACCCTTTCAATTCTTCTTATGTTACGAGTACCGATCAAAACATTTCATCCTAACAACGTCCTCCTCACTTTACCTTTCATTTGCAATCGCCGTCCACTTTTCGCACCATAGATAGGAGCTGGTTACACAAAGAGCAACTTCCTACCAAATTGATAGCTGAAGACTGAAAGGGCAACATATTGGAGTTATCCTCCTTATGGAGAACAAATGTTAAGAATACACACAAAAACATTTATATATACTCTTTTGTGGAAGAAAGAGGAGAAAATGCAAAACTTCCGTACCGCGTACCATAATTTTTTTTTTTTAATTTTCCTCTTTGTGGCAATCTGCAATTTGATATCACGTGAAAGTTGTGTGATTCTTCGCCATGCTCCTGTGTATGAAGCGAATTTGTTTCCTCTCAAAATAACCTTGGTATTTTTAGGTCATTCACTCTTCCTACAAAAATGCAAGACAAAAAGAGCAATTTTGGCCAAGGGAATAGTTTTCCAACAAGGAAGTCCAATTATTCGTCAATAAACCTGTTCGTTCGCAAAATGGATAGTTGTGTGCAGGAGTCCGTGTGAAATTATTTCGAAACAGTTTCAGTTGTGGCGCCAGAAAAAGAAAAAGAGCGGCGGTAACTGAAACTACAGTGGTGGCCCAATTCTCTGACGTCGTTGGAGGCGAGTTCTTCTTTAATTGGGGTTTAGTCTTAAAAGGGGAAACGGGGTTGCACCTTGCCAGGGATGGCCCTGATAACATTAGGGAAAATGGCCCGTGCTGACACCTAAACGGGCGCGACCCATCTCCAACTGCACACAAAGGAGCCCAAACACAATCAAGGGAGTGGAATTGGACGCTCCAATTAGTGAGCTGATTTCACAATTTACTTTCCCGCCCTAAATTCCTCTTTAATGAACGCTTCATTGCCGCTCCGGATTTAATTGTGATTTTTGCAAACCTTATTTTACTTTTATTACTAATGGAATGAACTCTGAACATTTGGGTTTTATTGGCATCGGAGTGCCACGGTTTATCTCGTTTGCAACAACGAGTGCAATTCACATTCAATGACTGAGCGAAAATTGAACGGAATTACCCCATCTGTTTCCCCAAATACATATCGGGTCATCATTTTCCAGAGCTCTCGACCTTCACTTCATATAGGAAGTCCCTAGCCCCCACCCCCCCCGCCACCCAACCCCCGCAGGGTCAAGCAACGAACAAACTTGAATTAAAGGAATCGTTCAGCATCCGTCGCAATCACTGAATAACATCATAAATTTCTGAGTCGAAAAGCCTCGCTTCAATCGCCATTCCATTCATGAAAACAACGGGATTTAAACGGAGCATCTCACAGGCTCCACCCCAATTGTCGGACGGCGTTGCCCCCATTATTCATCAATATCACTCAATAATGAGACATCTGTTCAAGACCATCCAGCTTTACACCTATAATTATTATGAATGTTGTGAAAACCTACATCACCGGAAAAATGCAGTTTTTTTTTTTTTTTTTTGCAAGAAAAGAATCATAATTTATCGCTCCCCCAACACACACACACAGAGAGAGAGAGAGAGAGAGAGAGAGAGAGAGAGAGAGAGAGAGAGAGAGAGAGAGAGAGAGAGATTTTAGAAAAAAACGATAATAATCGAATTATTTAGATCTGAATAGTCACTCAAAATTCAAGATCCAACGTCGATCTTCACGTGGCGAAATATATAACTACGCAAGAAAGGAAAGAGGCCAATTACTCGTTGGTAAAAACACTTTCCTACAGAAAATTGATGTTAAATTCAATGGCATTTTTAGGACAACTAGGATGGTTTGCCTAGCACGGAACTGTCAGCTTTAGATCGAAGTATATAGAAAATGTGAAAAGGTACGCAGGCCCCAAGGTTGGGCTAGGGTACATTACTGTACATGAAGACATTTTGTTTTCCACCAACCAAAATTTCTGAATCGTCTACGGACCGAACAGTTCTCAATTAGAGAACCCATTAGGGCCTTGTCTAGTGTTCCTTGAACGGCGCCCTGTACAGGGTACTAAGGGATCATATCAGCATCTCCCCTGCCCCGTCCCTAGCCCCATTCTTTTCTCACTTCTACATTTTTCTAGTCACAAACTTTCACTTTTATTTATTTTTAATACTTCAGCTTACTACAATCTTCAGCTCTTGCTAATTGGGAGCAAATCCTTCGGGCTGGCTCTCAAAAAGTCTGGAAGTATCTCAAAACTTTTGTTAGACTACTTTTATATAAATAATCTCTAACAGAATTTGCCGCGCGATTTGCTTACCACTTTCCTAATACATAAACCACTTGATAAATGAAAACTCCGGGAAGCCTTTGTTCCTTTACGACTGCTCCAATGAACAGCTGGCAAAAAAAGAAAAAAAAATGCTCTTGTTTTCGAGCTCGTTCCTTGTTCGTATCTTGCGACAAATATATATCCCGTTCGCAGTGATATCTAATTCCTTCAATGTTTGATTCAACACATCCACAAGCTGGTGATGATCAATGTGGAAAATAAATAATGAAACAAACATCACAAGGACGGCATGACGTAGAAAAGATGAACAAATAAACAGGTTCATGCTTCACAAACAGTAAGTAAATCGATGGAAAAGCGAGGACGAGGCAGGAAACAGAAACTGAAGTATAAACACAAGACCAACGAATGCTTTGTAAACAAGGCAGTGAAGAAAAAATGCGAACTTCAAACAGTCACGCTGGGAAGCACACTAGAGCAGGACAAAAATAGCATACACGTAAACTGATCATAAACAACAGAGCAACCAAGTGCAAGACATAGGAGAAAGAGAGAGAGAGAGAGAGAGAGAGAGAGAGAGAGAGAGAGAGAGAGAGAGAGAGACTGACTTGAGATTTAAGCTTCCAAAGAACATGGTGTTCATTAGAAACAAGTAAGAGGTGATGGGAAATACGGAAAGAAGGGATCGCTTATGAACAAGAAAACTAAATTAACAAATATACAAATAAATAAACAGATAACAGTGTACATTACAAAAATACATGGAGAACTGTATTAGGGTAATAAATGCACTACATCTTCGCTTAAACTTCAGAATTTCCAATTGTTCGACATCCTCAGAGAGACTGTTCCACAGTACCTCTGGGAATGAGTTCGGCAGCAAGACACATTTCCTGCATACTGGTGCTGCTTTGCATTCTGTTAACTATGAAGCTCGCCGAGTCATTTGTCACGGGGTAACCCTGGACAAATGTCGGGCAATTCTCTATGAACGCTTTGCTTATTCGATTTACATGACACTTGCGCTGCAGAGATCACATACTTCATATCACTAGATCTGCTTGAAAATGAAATCCGGCGTTTTGTCGGCGCGTCTTAAATTTCCCAGTTATCAATCCTTTATGTCGTCCTTATCGGTGCCTGTCTGGACTAACTGCCTTCATATTTCAAGCGCCTCATCCGTTATCTTCCTCCATATCAGGAAGCAATCGAAACTAACCGTCTGATTGACAGGTCCCATTTCAAACAGCTCTGCTGACCTCAAGGAACGTGTCAAACATTTTCTCAAGCAACGAAATAACACCCTTACGGTACTCCATTCCACACTACTCTATGATTTATCAGTTATCTTCAGACAGCATTCCTTTCATTTGCTGTCAATCTCTGCGACTGTCCTCCTAACACCGTTTTTCATCTCTCTTTGAACTTCCCATTTTCTTGGAACTAAATTATCGTTTCCTCTGACGATAGCCTCAGCTCTCTTTACTCTCTTCCTTTTTCCTTGTTTCAACCGGCTACATACATCATTGGCCGTGTATATTAAATGCAAAAACTCTTACTCTTGACACAATCTCAGATTCACTGCGATGACAAATAGGCTTTGTTGATAAAATCTATAAACTTTTAAATATATTCTGCCAGGATATTGGGACAAGGTCCACATTAAGCACTTTAAAAAGTCAAAATTAGTTTGCAGGCATGCAAGTTACTACAAAGTTGGTGACATCAATAACAATTCCCAGGCAGCTTTGTTCGCGATTTCATTCACTTCTTGTTTCTTATAGAGTATGTCTTAGTTCGTAAGACTTCCCAAGGAAATGAGACATTACAATTCTATTACTTTGATGAAAAATGATTCCTTTATTTTCCATGAGCAGGGCACGCTCCATGAAATTCCTCAAAAGTCTTATAATTCGTTTGTTTCTGGCTGTTTCACGTTCACCTCAAGGCAACTAATCCTTCTGTTTGGACAACCATTTCCTTTTTATTGTTCACGTTTTCTGTTCTTCCAACTGGAAAACAATCCCACTGGTGATCACATTTAATAAATCAACTGGAAAAAAAAAAAACTAAAACCTCGGAGGCTTCCCCTCTCATGTCAAGATTCTTTAAATTTTCCTTTAATTTTTTAAATCTTATTTTGCTATAATACCCTTTATTCTTACGTTTTGTAAAAATAAACCTTGCAAGATGCAGACCATATTTTCGTGGAGATATTTATCTTCGATTTTTCAAATACAGTTAACTTGGCTCCTCTATCAATCAACGTATTAAGTAATCAAATACATTTTCACTTACTCGGGGAGTAAGCCTACAAACTACTTTGTTGTTGGGGGGGGGGGGGGTGGCTAGGAAGGGTCTTAAAAGGTCTGAAAAAGGTGTTTCGCGTTAAGTTAGATACAGGAATTTTAGGACAGGATATTTATGCTTTATCTATCAGAATGAAAATGTTGAACAAATAATAATAATGTGCATATCAAACAGTACAGTAAAATTATTTTAAAAAATATATACGTTATATTCTATTTTGTAGATATTCGTTGGTGAAACAACAGGCTATCCGTCCGTAGATTTTGATTTATTTGATGTACTGAATTTAGAGGACATATTTCTGCTCACTTATTTTGTGTTTCCACTTATAACTGAGAATATATGAACGTGTTTAATTTGTGACCCTTTTATTTGATCCTTGTTGATAGTGTGGGTAGTACTAATTATGAGTATTAATTACGAAGACCACTTCACGTTACGTTATGATTATAATGTTTGCAACTTATGCGTCAGTTAACAATCTTGCACGCGCCCCGAGTAAGCTGGAGGTCGGATCACGCCTTGTTAATAAACATGAAGGCGCCATGTTTAGAAATGATGACTCCTTATTACACACTTCGTAAATTACGGGATACTTCGCTACACAAGAAGCGAAAATAAAAAAAAATCAAATAAACAAAATCCTCTATATGCGTAGATCGACGTTGTCCTCTGATGACATGCTCGGTGTAAACAAAATGTTTAACGATAAAAGATCAATCAGGATAATCCACTTCAAAGGATAATCTCGGCTGTTTTAACCATTATTTTGAAAATGAAAATTTAGCGATCAAAAATAATGATACAATTAATGGACATTACCTGATAAATATGGCCCCATTGTTAAAAGGAAGCAGTCAAAATAAAGTATCATTTTACCGGATCACCGAAAGGCCTCGTTTTCACGGTTCAAATGAATGATATGGAATCTATTTCAGCTAATCTTATTTTCGATCAACTCGAACATTCTGATGGGATATTTTCAGTTCGAGTCTGACAAAATTCACAGCTTTATGAATCTCTATAAAGGTTAAACTGTGCCCGGCCTATATATGATGATAGCAATCTATCTGCCCTGTCAAACAATTTAAAACATTTTACCTATGAAGGGTTCAATGAAAATACGATGACAGATCAATAATGATGCTGTGAGGACTAACAGTTATATTTCATTAGTCATGCTTTTAGAAATCTTCAAATTTGTTGATTATTAAACTTTAGACAGCGTAAGTCTACATCCCAAGTATTGGAGACGAATACATACAGTAGGTACAGTAAACTTCTAAAATAATAAAATCAGAGTGGATCTCTCCTGTTAGACCGGCCCGGCTGGGGACGGGATAGGAAGGGGATCGGGAGGGTAGGGGACACATGACACATCCACCCTCCTCCTACAAACTTGTTTGTCCGCCCGGTTTGTGGTGGGGTAGGTAGGGGATTGGGAGGGTAGGGGAGACATGATGGGCAGCGCCGGGTTCCAGCGCAGCGAGAGCGCGTCATCAAGCTCATCTTATAATAACATGCAATAAATACCTCATTAAACGTCCAAAGAGTATAAAATAACTCCTACAGTAGCTTCTTTGTTAGAAAGGTGTGCATGGCACTTTTAATCTATATACTGACAGACAGAAGAGATATGGAAATGGAATTAATTGCCTTGACTAATCCTTTTTAATCAGTATTTGCTCGCTTTGAACATCTGCACATCTCCACGTCCCCAGGTTTATGTCGTTTTCCTATTTTTTCTTTATTTTCTGTAAAAGAGAACTAATGAGATTGCTATTTGTCTGTCCGTCCGCACTTTTTCTGTCCACCCTCAGATCTTAAAAACTACAGAGGCTAGAGTGTTGCAAATTGGCGTGTTGATCATCCACCCTCCAATCATCAAACATGTCAAACTGCAGCACTCTAGCCTTAGTAGTTTTTATTTTATTAACAATTAAATTTAGCCATGATCGTGCTTCTGGCACCGCTATAGGTGCCAACAAAACAGGCCATGGCTGAGAGTTTCGTGCAGCATTATACTCGTACGTTTTACATAAAACTCGATTACGCCGAAGAAACTTGGGCGCTTATTTTACATGTCTTCCTTTCCAGCAACTGATGACAATTTACTGATCCTCAATAGGAAGATACTGCAATTCGTAGACCTACAGCTGTCTTGCATGTAAACAGGAACAGTATGCTTTTCAGAGGCGATTCTTGTTTGTATGTTTCCACTTCATCCTTAGATGTCACCATGCTTCCTAAATATTTAGAAATGTAAAATCCTACGTTACGAGAATGTACTTCATTTAATATTAGAAGGCAATAAACATAAATCTTCTACTGGACATTGATGCTAAAATGAAGGGATTGACTAACACGTCAACTTGAAAAAAACCCTCAAGATGAAACATCTCGGTATCACGGCAGAAAATATGCCAAATCAAACCGCAGCTGAATATGAAGTAAAAGTATCTGAAAACAGCAGTGCATGCATACGCCAAGATAAACAAAAGACTGATGATAAAAAACAGCAATCTTCTTAAAGAGGGAATGTGGTTGACAATAAGAATCGTTCGCTAAAAATCACTCGAGGCCTCTGAGAGCATTTTGGGAAACCCAGAACCACGACACTCGTGAGAGAGAGAGAGAGAGAGAGAGAGAGAGAGAGAGAGAGAGAGAGAGAGAATGTCCTGATCCGTCCTTAATCCAGAGACAAATCCCGCGGGCCTTTCACGCAATCTCCTATTGCCATCAGGTCGTGAAGGACTCTCTTGCTGCAGGTCACTGCTTTCCAGATGAAAACTCAAAACTCAAACTTCTTTCCTTTATATCTGCAACCTTCCATTAGTCGTCACTTTCACTAAGCCATTAATGCCCGCTTTTTCTTCACCCAAATCCTCCTTATGCAAAAATGTAACAATGCCTCATCATGATACAGATGTGTCCACAAGTCTGTCAACGAATGTCGGATATTGCGTGTATTATATATCTTTTCGGTAAAACACTGAAAAATGTTTGATATTCACACGAACTCATCATGTACACTGTAATCGCTCTGGTGTCAAAACTGAATCAAGAGTTAATTCACCCATCAAAAACACACCCTAAACAGAAACATATGTATATATATATATGTATATATATATATATATATATATATATAGTATATATATAATATAATAATGTAGAAATTAAAATAAAAAGCAATCCGAGTGTTCCTCATTCACGAATTAATATTTATCTACTACAGCGGACAGTAATAAAACCAATGCCACATAACACAAACGATATTTGCAGTGAACATCTCTAAAATCATAGACATTGATCTCTTACCTAGCAAATGGAAACAGCACGGTGCTCTATATAGCATAGCCGTCTTGTTGTGCATCAAATGTCAATATTATCTCGCGTGTTTCGTTATCCTTCGTCCATGAAACTTCCTGCGAGTGTCATGGAGACGGCTGAGAACAAAGGACATTGTTTCTCATAACTCGGGACACGCGAATTAAATTCTCTTCATGGTCGCATGCACACCAGCTGTCCCAAACTCGAAGTTTATAAAATACATTCCTTATACACACACACACACACACACACACACACACACACACACACATATATATATATATATATATATATATATATATATATATATATATATATTATATATCATTCGAGCTACAAATATCCTTTAATAATTCCGAGGTAGAGCGAATTAGATATTAAAGGTCATTTGTAGCTCGAATAATTTATATGACTCACAGTGATTTGATAATTATACATACATACATACATACATACATACTATATATATATATATATAATATATATATATATATATATATATACATAAATAAATGTATTTGTCGCGTATGTGCGTGTATGCATGTATGTATGTATGTCTGGATGCATAGATATATGTCTTATGTATATAACGCTGATGGATGGACTGTAATGTATGTACTATGCATATATGTGTGTCTATGTTCGTTATAGACGGCGAAGCTACTGGACCGAATTAAACTATAGTCGAACCATACAAGTAGATTTTATTGGGGGTCAGTGTAAACCAGGTGCCATTTTTATCCGGTTATCCGGCCGAATATCTGGCCATGCTAACTTCTTTATTATTATTCGTAGAGAAAAACGAAAACCTTATCCTGAGAGAACTTTTCACAAGGATTCCAAATATGCGCTGAGAAATATCGATGATACGGGGGGGGGGGGGGGGGGGGGGGGGATTTTTTAACCGGGTGCTGTTTTTATCCGGAAATCCGGCCGGAGATCCGGCCATGGTAACTTCTTTAATATTAGTTGTAAAGAAACAACTAAACGTTATTCTGATAGAACATTTCACGGGGAATTCAAAATGCTCTTACCCTCCTTCTACTATGAAAAAATAACGATGATAATACGGTTCAAACAAAGTCGTACCATTTATGTAGATTTTATAGGGGATGGTTTTCAGCCGGGCACCATTTGATCAGAATATACGGCCACATATTCAGCCAAATTTGATTTTGTATTTATCAATATTGTTTCGTTTTAATAACATTCACAAAATATTTAAATTTTGTCCGGATTTTGAATCTATTTTTGATGTATTTGTATACTCTTACTGTTGATCTTATGTGTATATATGAATTATTTTAAGATGTCCCATAAATAAATATTAATAAATATCTAAAATTATTTTTTATCCAAGAGTATGATAGATCCCTATTATGATAAAACCAATACACACACACACACACACACCACACACACAACACACACACACATATGTATATATATATTATATATATATATATATATATATATATATATATATATATATATATATATATGAATTGTAATTAAAAAAGGTCAACATAAATGTATGATGAATACCAGTTTATTATACACAAATGTAAATATGAAGCATTTTTAAAGAAATAATATTGCGTTGGTGGTGAAGTTGCTCGACCGTAATGCCGGCTTACGTTTGTCCACCACCAGGCTTATATATATAATATATATATATATATATATATATATATTATATATATATATATATATACATATATATATACTATATATATATTTATATATATATATATATATATATATATATGTCAGTGTGTCAAGTATGTAACCTCCGACAAATAATCCACTCAACATCAGTGATGTAAAGATTACAGTCTTCTGGAACAGAGGTTATTTCACCCTCGCCGCCGAGCCTCAGACAGAAGTCATACTTCAAGCGATCACTTTCAGACATGTTATATTAACCGCCATGACCTCCCCAGCAGAGGCCTTCTTACATAATGAAGATGCTGGGATCGAGCGCAGCTGATTGATGGCGGCAGCCCACCGCACAACTCAATCATTCGGAGTCCGGACACAAAGGAGCGAAATCTCCGGTAAAATTGCCGCCGCTCCGGGATAAACGAACGACGTAATTATCGTTCTCCGAAAGACTTGAATAGAGTCGGTGAACAGCGATGATACTAGAAAGGACTGGGAGGAAAGGGTGGTTATCAATGAATGAAACTGTAGAAACTTCAAAGAATATGAACGAAATTATGGACAATTTGTGACGTGACGCTTAATACTCTATTTTGATGTAAAACAGAACTGAAGATGAATTAATGATAAAGGTAATTTATGTTCAGCAAGCAAAATTTGATTTTCATTTAGAAGCAAAACGAATTGCAAGCAGAAATAATAAACAGAGAGAGAGAGAGAGAGAGAGAGAGAGGGGGAGAGGAGGGAGAAGAGGGGGGGGGGGAGGGGAGGGGAGGGAAAGAAGAGGGAGGAGGGAGATTCTCTGGTGGAAACGTTGATTACGTATTGGCCAGGTATGTGTGGATGGGAGATTAATTAACAGTGGCAAATCATATTTTGCTTAAATGTCATTTAATTTTTATCTTACCACACGTAACATTTGCGATTTTTCTTTACATGGAAATTGATGCGTAGTTGATAAAATTAAATGCTAAGAAGTCTTTTGAAAGATCAATGATATTTTCTTTGAACTTTATCACAAGTCTGGTCTGCTATTTTTTATTACAGGTAAAATATGACGTAGCAGATCAAATGAAACATTACGTAGCGCTTATAAAAAGAGCATATGTATGCAACCTTTCTCAGATATTAAGCTTCGTGCATCCTTTTCCTCGACCTGTAAATTTCCAGCCTTTATTAGGAGGATCTATTACTTCCTGAGGGATAAAGCCTCTCGCTCCTTTTTTCCTCCTCCTTCGTTTCTCTCAGGAGTGGCATTTATTCGAACCAAAACATTATACAGAAACTCTCCAGTCGATTTTTGTTGTCTGTAAAAGAAAACGATAGAGATGGCTATTTGTCTGTCCGTCCGCACTTTTACTCTCCGCCTCAGATCTTAAAAACCACTGAGGCTAGAGGGCTGCAAATTGGTATGTTGATCATCCACCCTCCATTCATGAAACATGTCAAATTGCAGCCCTCTAGCCTCAGATGGTTTTATTTTATTTAAGGTTAAAGTTAGCCATGATCGTGCTGTTTAGCACCGCTATAGGTGCCAAAAACACAGGCCTCACCACCGGGCCGTGGCTGAAACTTACATTGGCCTCGGCTGAGAGTTTAATGGGCAGTGGTTGAGATTTTCATACACCATTATACGCTGTAGAGAAAACTCGACTGCGCCGAAGAAACTTTGGCACAGACTGCTTCACTGTACTTCCAACAAGCAATGTTTTGGCATTTCGCTTTCTTTAAGGGGCCCTGGAAATAATATACTTGAAAAAAAAATTAACCTTTAGATTGCCTGCATAACGTTCTTTATATCTAATGAAGTTAATATTTTTGTTGCAGTTCTTAGATATATCTAATATCAACAGTTTCAACAATTGTCTGAAATTTTTATTTCATTCCCCTTAGTTATTAACATAAGTTCCGCTAACAAACTAAAAAATGAATTTATCATTCTCAGTATTTTATGAAGTGCCAGTTTTGCGGATAAATTTGATCTTAAACGTAAGAGTTATCTGACAATGGTCTCAAGTCTAAGACACCTTGAAGATGTCTTGGAAATACTACAGGCCAAACCGGTCAGGATTTACACAAAGATTTTCATCTTACCATGTGACACACACACACATACACACACAAACACACACACACACACACGCACACACACAATAACCTACAGGTAATGAGATCTACGTTGACCTCTTTTGCCGACCAGGCAGGGTCAGCCTCTCTCATCACCGACTCTTGATCCTATTCCGAATGAAGGTGCCTTAAGCCAGACGCACGACCATGGTTAACTTTAACATTAAATAACATTCAAATTATTGAGGCTAGAGGGCTGCAATTTGGTATGTGTGATGATTGGAGGGTGGATGTTCAATATAGAAATTTGCAGCCCTTAAGTCTCAGTGGTTTTTAAGATATGAGGGCGGACAACACTCAGAGGACTGTTTGCCCATCCTAATTGGCGACAGCCTGTAAAATTTCATAAACTAAGATAATAACTGAGTATGTTCGCTGTAAATCGTAGCATGCGTATCAAAAAATACATAAACGTTGCCATATGAATGTTAATAACAGTTCGACATCAGGTCTCGATGTTTATGAGAAACGGACTAGTATACAGATTTTCAAGGCCCTTTCCTGCACGACAACTATTTTGCAGAGGAGGTAAACAGATATTTCATTATGATCTTCCGGTTATGCTCTTACGGTAAGCATAATGGAATCACTTGCTGCTCATCACTTTTCTTAGGATAACTCACTCCTTAAATAACGGGGATCCTGGACTGCATCCGGCTTGAGGATTTCACGCGTGAGAACACAAGCAGAGAGAGAGAGAGAGAGAGAGAGAGAGAGAGACCACGAATTCTTCAATTAATGCCATAATCACGAATCCTTAACAGGAAGGAAAAACTGATTTACATAACTGATAAAATCTATTCCACAGTTTAGTTACGTATGCAGTAGTTTCCAAATTATATAACCCGTCGCCACATCTGGTGAATAGGTGCACGACGCTCGCATACGGTTTACTTTCAAAGGGTTACTAAATTTGTAGTACCTGCTTCGGGAACGGTATACCTTAATAATTACCATACGATTAAACACACATGTTTGGACGGTAACGATAATAAGCATCTTCCGCATATCTAGTACATTACGGAAAAAAAGTCTCCCAATACACACATACACACAACCACACCAACATCACCACAATCCACATAAACAACTCCGCGCGCGCGCCGCGCGTGTATATATATATATATATATATATATACTATATATATTATATATATATATAATATAAGAAGGCAAATATATTTTTTTACTAAATTCTACATTACTTTTGTAAAAAGGGGCCCTTCCGTGTACTTTAAATGTGTATACCTTTTGTGCCTAAGTTATATATGTATATATATATATACACACACACACACACACAAAAGGTATACACATACAAAGTACACAGAAGGTTCTCTTTTTACGAAAGTATGCGGCAAAATATAAAATGGAAGGCAAATATATATATTTTACTAAAGTCTATCGCAAACTCCTCCAGGCGACTCTCCAATTGTGACTACCAAAGATTTTTTCAACAAATCCAAGATGGAATATAAACCGATGTTTCAATCTTCAAGATGGAAGGCGGACGTCTATGTAAATTGGGTCTGACAGAGCAGATATTGTAAATGAAACAAAGATTTCTCAGATTTTTCTAGTGACTCGTGTGTGTGTGTGTGTGTGTGAGAGAGAGAGAGAGAGAGAGGGAGAGAGAGAGAGAGAGAGAGAGAGAGAGAGGATGGCGTTGGCAAAGTGTTTGAACGCATAGTTTTATCGACAACCAAAGCTGCTCTCCCATTCTTCTTGCATTTTCTCTCTCTCCCTCTTTTTTTTTTATTCCATTTTTTCTTCGTCGCTCTACCAAACTTTCACACATCGCCCTTTTAAGTGGAAAGTGCGATAACCGAGTGAAGAGAAAACTTTTAAGGCAGAGCCATCGTCTTCGCCCGGGGTAAGGAGAGAGAGAGAGAGAGAGAGAGAGAGAGAGAGAGAGTGATCTCCCTTGGATTTAAAGTTGGCTGATTGATTTATGAATGTAGAGAGTTGAAACCCGAAAATCTTCAGGATATATCTATGAAAATATATATGTTTCTAGAGGTTGTGATCAATACATACTATATACGTATACATATTACATACACACACCAACAAACACAACAAAGACAACACACACACATATATCAATATATACTCATATGGGTAGATAAATAGATATTGCTCGTACAAGGCTTCAATAAGACAGGATGTTAATTGCTTGTACTTTGTAAATCAAAGAATCGGAAATTTAAACCATCCCATGTTATTGAAGTCTAGTCCGAGTAAAACGTATCTCTATCTATCTCTCTATCTATCTATTTATCTATCTATCTATCTATCTATCTATCTATATATATGTATATATATATATATATATATATATATATATATATATATTATATATATATATATATATATGGCGATTCCAACGTTCCACCTTTGAAAGATGTAATATCAGACAAAGAGAGCGCTACTGCTGTTGGGTGCAAGACTTGGCTCACAACTGGCAGGCTTGCGAATTGAGGCTGGCCTACTTCCCAAGAGAATATCGTAATATAAATGGGTCTCACCGGTTGCCGAGCAGTAGTAATAAGTCTTTTCTTTAACAACATCATTACATGATAGACTTGCTGACAAAAACAAGGGTCGTCACTCGTACTGAAGGGACAAGGCCGTGTGCATATATATATATATATATATATATATATATATATATAGATATATATATATATATATATATATATATATATATTTATAAGCGAATACCACAGGAAAATTATAGTCAGAAATCCAAGCGCTATCGTCTTTACTAAGACGAAAGCGCTTGGATTTCTGACTATCATTTTCCTGTGGTATCCGCTTATTTAATGAAGTCACGTGCATCTACTGTGATTTTTTAAGCACACACACACACACACACACACCACACACATACACACACACACACACACACACACACACATATATATATATATATATATATATATATATATATATATATAATATAGTGTGAAAGTCTCCTTACTTAGCATCTGCTTCTCTGCAAACATATTAAATTTTCCACTGACTCATCAGATTGCGCCGCAGAGAATTAAAGATGGGCAATTATTAAATCTCATTCATCTGCACGAAAAGTCGAGATACTTGGTTCGAACCAATTACTTTCCCCTTGAATTACACACTCAAAAACGCAACCACGCGGATTCTAGTCCCATGCTAAATTACATAATTTAAATTAAACCTTTTATCAAGTAGGTAGGGCTATTGTTTATATGAGTCTAAATAAATTGAAAAACAGGTTTATGAGCCGAAGTATACACAGGTTTCATTCGGGATTGTTCCTCTAATGGCAGGTGCATGAAATGGCAGTTATTACCATTAGAAAAAAATGATGGTCATTAAAATGACATCGACAAGACTTTTCGTCATCACATTATACCGACATTATTCGCTCTGTCCAGATTCCTATTTTGTGCAGAATTCTAAATTAACGAGATGATCAACTCCGCGGGAGAATATTCGATATTGTAGCTGAAATAAATTCCTTTTCAAAGGCTGAAATGAAAGCATCCACCAGCTATAAGAAAATCGGTCACAGGAAAGAAGTTACGAAACGGCATCATTAAACTAAATTGATAATAAGATAGGTTAAATAAAACAAGTAAAAAATGCGCCGAAGTTTCTTCGGCGCAATCGATTTTTCTGTACAGTGTATAATCAAGGCCACCGAAAATATATCTATCTTTCCGTGGTCTCATTATAATGCTGGATGAGCCGCGGCCCATGAAACTTTCAGCCACGGCCCAGCGGTGGCCTCTCCTATATTGTTGCCAGGCGCATGATTATGGCTAACTTTACCCTTAATAAAATATAAACTACTGAGACTAGAGGGCTGCAATTTGTTATATTTCATGATTGAAGGGTGGATGATCAACATAGCAATTTGCAAACCTCTAGCCTAGGTAGTATTTAAGATCTGAGGGCGGACAGGATAAGTGCGGACAGAAAAAATAATGAGGACGGACAGCCAAAGCTAGCTCAATAGTTTTCTTTTATAGAAAAGTAAAAAAAGAAAGAAAAAAAAAAACTGGGACCTGTAAACTTATCGCATTGACGACTGGAAATATGTACATACTGATATAAGACAAGGCTAAAAAATGTCAATTGTAATTAAGCAATTCAGATTCGAAAAAAAAAGATACGTAGTCGCCAAAGATGTAATAATATACAAGTTAACGTGTCAACAGAGATATACAAATAACAACAACCGCACACAATAAAAGTCTTAAATGTTAAGTCAGAGAAAAGGCTAAAGGTCATAGTGCTTTAAAGAAGCATTGACGTTCATGAAGCTGTAATTGAAAGGTCAGCGGAGTATGTCATATCGTTCTCCCTCTCGAAGAAACAAAGACAGGCGACGACCGCAGATATAAGGTATGAATCAAAATCCATGAAGGGATTTTCATCAGGAAAAATGTATTATTTTGGGAATTAATTTTGTCTTCGTTAAAGACTTTTGTTATTACTTTATTACACGCCTTGCCTTACATGTCATCCAATATTACGGGAGTGAAAATGGCCATATTCAGGCAAGACCATACCATAAATACAGATTAATTAAGGTAATTTTCTTATGAGCAGTAAACATGAAATAGCACAGCTTAATAAGTAGGGTGAGGTTCTTTTTACTTCAAAGATTCATTGCACATTAGCAGAGTCCTCATTACTACAAAATAGTGCAGCTGAGCTGACATCTTTAGAACAATTTGCGCAGAACCAATACGTTTTATTTTTAGTCATTACAAACATTATATCCATAAACAATATTTTATGGCATTTCCCGTTTTCTTTCACAGACATGAGAGGATAGATCACTGCTTGGCCGCAGTTCAAGGACGATGAACACATTTTGAAAAATTAAGTTAAACACAACCATAAAACGAATTACTATTTCACTATGGCATTTATAATGGAAAACTAAATGTGCAAGGCTTCCAAAATTATACTAATCTCAGGTTTCGATGGATTTATTTAACTCAAAAAGGAGAATCATACAGGTTCAAACAGACCCAAGATGTCTAAGCAAAATGGCAAGGATGCGTCCACGGTTGTCTCTCAGAGAGGAAGTAATTGAAATCCTGCAGAAAGGGACATGAAAATAAATCCAATAACAGGTACACAGGGCTTACTTCATTTGCACATCTATTGCAGTTTATATTATTCAGCGCTCTATATTTCTAGACAATATTGCTGACAAGGATTTACGTAACAGCCTATAAAGCACAATGAATACCCATAGCATGTGCTGTGATCATATTAGTTATCGAAATTGCTGCGTTAGTGTATTGCTACCAGGCCCTAGAATTTGGAATTTGGAAGCTCCTGTTTTTCTCAGAATAATTTCCTGTTCCTACTGCATCAACCAATAATGGATTCATCGAAAATTTGTATGAGAGAGAGAGAGAGGAGAGAGAGAGAGAGAGAGAGAGAGAGCGCAGACTCACCCCGACACATAATTGCCCTAATGAAATTATGCACACTAAACGGTTATCAAAGGCCATCTCATTACATAGCTGATTAAAGCAATGTAAGGTGGAAAGAGAATTGAATTCCTGGTGACAAAAACAGATTACACACATACACACAGACAGACACAGACACAAACACACACACACACACTATATATATATATACATATATATATATATATATATATATATATATATATTATATATATATATATATATGAAAAAGCGTAGCATCATGTCTTATATACTTCGTGATCAAGTTAATTCCACACACACCACACACCCCACCACACACACCACACACACACATTATATAATATATATATTATATTATATATGATAATATGATATTTTTATATATTATATATATATATGTGTGTGTCGTGTGTGTGTGTGTTGTGTGTGTGTGTGTGTTGGTGAATAAACGTTGATCCACCGAAAGTACATAAGACCAAAACATGCTACGCTTGTTTCCTTTTTTTCCGTTCGTGGGCAAAAACCTTTATATATAATAATATTATAGTATATATATATATAATATATATATATAGATAAATATTAATATATATATATATATATAATAATAATATATATTTGTTTGGTTTGGTGTTTGTGTTTGTGTCTGTGGGTGGTGTATGTGTGTAATCTGTTTGGTCACCAGGAATCCCCATCACCCTTTAATGAAATTCAATTCTCTTTCCACCTTACATTGCTTTAATCAGCTATGTAATGAGATGGCCTTTGATAAAACCGTTAGTGTGCATAATTTCATTAGGGCCAATTATGTGTCGGGGCGAGTCTGCGCTATATATATATATATATATATATATAATATATATATATATATAATATATATTATATCGAATTTCCGCTAATTTTGAAGAACTTCCATAACTCTTAGGTGGAACTCGAGTCTTTTCATTTGATAATTTCCACAACAGATTTTTATACAGTGAAATAAAATAACCAACAAGGCTTAACAAATCTATTTTCACCATTTTCAATATATACAAAAGCCATTACCACCAGATCAGAATAAATATGTACAGCTTGTCATCCACAGTCGAATGGAGCCTTAGAAAGGGTCCACCAAACCATTAAAAATCTGTTAAGGAAGTATGTAACACAAACATACTTGGGATGAGGATCTGGACCTACTGATGACCATTAAGAATGTTCCATTAACCTCTTTTACCCCAAAGTCACAGATTGATGTTAAGACTCCCAATGAAGAAGACAAAATGGAAGCAGACGACGCGGAAAATTTCTGAGCGAAGTCCACCCCATCTTGGAAGGACTTGAAGAATTCGGAAATTTTGAGATCCCTTCCGTAGTTCCTAGACTGTCTATCACCTATGCAGGAGGACTTGGTTGCGCTCATGAAGCAGTATGCTTCAATTTGTTCTGATAAGCCTGGAAGTTGCACCCGTATAGTGCATGATGTTGTATAGAGCCTAATACTCTACCAATACGACAATCCTTTTACAAGGTATCTCATAATCTTTTACCTATCTTGAAGCAAGAGGTGGAGCACTTACTAGAGCATAACTTAGCTAAGCCAAGTACATCTCCTTGGGCCTCTCCATGTACTCTGGTAAAGAAACCTAACAATACTTATCGTTTGTGTACTAACTAAAGGAAACTCGATTTAAAGACCATAAAAGATGCTTATCCTTTGCCACAGAAGTACAGATATAATAGACCCTGTTAGCAATGCAAAGTATTTAACCAAGATAGACTTATTGAAAGGTTACTATCAGATTAGGTTAAAGGGGAACTTATGGTTAATAGCCATTAAATTTCGTGAAACAGAACTTTTAATAAGCTAAAAATTGAGCCACTGCTCAAATCTGTACGTAATCCCATTGTTTTACAATTTAATTTCAAGGTAGCACCGAGGTACTTTAATGGAGAGCGCCATTTCTCCTGGATTTGACCATGTTGACATCTGGCGAATTAGTACCGATGACGTGGTGACGCAGTCGCCTCAATAACAAGAGCAGTGAAGCAATCACATTGTAGAGTATTCGTCCTCGGTATTGTCCTCATGCTTTAGGTCAATTGTCATTCAAATAGCGTCAATTACGCCACAACTTGTATTAAGTTTGGTTGTGCCAATACTTCTGGCAAGTGTCCAAAAGGCATAACATTCCACAGGATTCCATCAAATAAAGAGAAATCAAGTCACTGGCTGATGGCTCTTCGAAGGGAGGATATGAACATAAAATCTTTCAACCTACGACGCAAACCATTGTCTGTTCGAACCATTTCTTGCCAACAGATTTAAAAGATGACATTAGGAGCAGGGTATTAGGCATGGCTATGAAATTTATTTATATATTATGTTTTGGGAACTTAATTTCCCCCTGAACAGACCACGGTACTGACGCAGATAGGGCGGCTATCTACCACTATCTATACTATGGGGCCTCCACTTGCATGCATTTGAATTAAAATTTATTCTTGTCAGTTGCCATGTGCGCGGTGTGATGGGGTAAACGGCAGTTTCTAAACGTGTGTGTGTGTGTGTCCATGAATTGATGAGGGCCTTCACTTAGTTCTTTTTAACTAGTTTAATTAATGGGGTTTTAGAATTTAGGGCTGTACATGCCTAACTAGGCATACTTCAGGCTACTTCTTTATTTACCATTTCAATCATATATTTTCAGCTGACAAATACAAGCCAAAAAGGATATTATCTGAAGATGCTGTGCCCTCGGAACAGTTCCGCCTGTCTGAGCCTACCGCGCCATGATGTCACACATAACAAATGAGCCACACAAAAATGGCAGCACACATGGTGCAATATTAAATTGGTTGTAAAAAATAAGAAAACGCCCCATTCGAAAACATTTTTTCACCAGGGGTACTTAAATAGAATAATACTACATATGGAACAGCTAGAATGCAACCAGAAGTTCCCCTTTAACAGAAAGGGCTAAAGAAACTTCAGCTTTTATCACCCCTTTTGGTCTTTTTGAATATCTTGTTTTACCATTTGGCCTTTCAAATGCACCAGGAACCTTTCAGAGAACCATGCAAGAGGTCATCAGGGGTCTCCCAAATGTGTACGTGTCTTGAATTGATGTTGTAGCAAGAAACACTTTGGAAGAACATTTACAAATAATAGCTTTACTTTTCGAGAGACTGAAGGAGGCAAACTTGACCATCAATCTTGCTAAGAGCTCTTTTGGAAAAGGTCAGGTGATGTATCATGGTCATGTTATTGGCAGTGGCACTATAATTCCAAAGGATGTTAACATTAGTGCCATTAAAGAATATCCAGTACCAGGGAATAAGAAAGAGCTTAAAACATTCTTGGGCAAGATTTTTTATTATTCAAGATTTTGCCCAAACGTTTCTGTTATCACGGCCCCACTTTTTGCTCTTACTTCGACTAAAGTGCCTTTTCAATTGACGAGTAAACATGAGAGGGCCTTTGAGCAATTAAAACTATTCATGATCTCTAAGACACATCTGCAAGCTTCTGACTTCACAAAACCTTTTTTCCTTCAGGCTGATGCAAGCAAGATTGGCTTTGGAGGAGTGTTGTTACAGGAATTGTTCAGGGAGGTTACAATCTCATTGCCTCTGTTGGAGCAGCAGTTACCGATTGCCTACCATTCAGGGTTCCACAAAGGCGCAGCAACGATGGGCACTGTGGAGAAAGATCTATTTAGCATTGTAGATACGGTGCTGCACTTTCGTCCCTACTTGGAAGGCCTTGAGATAGTAGTAGTTTACTCAGATCACATGCCTCTCAGTTTCCTGCATCGAGCGAAGTTCAACAACCAAAAGCTATTAAGGTGGTCATGCATACTTTCGTCCTTCAGTATTGAAGTTTGAAAGATTCCAGGATCAAAGAATAATGTTGCAGATGCACTGTCAGTTGTCACGCATACCTTCACTTCCCACTACATCAGTCATTTAAGGGTCTTCAACTTCAAAATAAACTTGATTTGTTTGTACTCTTTGCTACTTATGTTGTCCTCAAAGTTGTTATGTATGTTCATATGTAATTATCTTTGAACTCAGTTTTATCATTTCTTGTTCAGTTCTCAGATTCATGATTTGTATATTTAATATTTCCTGTAATTTCACTCTCAAAAGGGGAGGAATATGTCAGAAACCAACCAATTTAATTTACTTTGAAGGTTTATGTACACAACAAACTCCTAATGCCATCTGTTGGTAATAGTGAATTGCTTAACTCCAAATACCATCTCTCGGTAACGGTGCAATTACTCAAGTTTCAATTCTGTTTTTCGTTTTCACAGCTTATTTTTGTTGAGTTCATTATCCAGTGGTGATAGCTGTACATATTTATTCTGATCTGACTTTCGTATATCTTTAAAGTGGTAAAAATAGATTTGTTAAGCCTTGTTGGTTATTTTATTCCACTGCATAACCATCTATTGTGGAAATGATCAAATTAAAAGACTATAGTTCCATTTACGAGTTATGGAAGTTCTTCAAAATTAGCGGAATTTGTAATAATAATAATATAATAATAATATATATATATATATATATATATATATATTATATATATAAACATGTATGCATATACATACATCTCACTCACTCACACACACACATACACACACACACACACACACACACACACCACACACACACATATATATATATATAAT
>NC_087212.1:71534974-71547474 GCF_015104395.2 Macrobrachium nipponense | reverse complement strand
ATTTAATTTTTACATTTTCAGTCTAATACATAAATCATAAACATCCTATCCTAAAATTCCTGTATCTTTACCTTGACGCGCAACATCCATTTCAGACCTTTGTAGGCTCTCCCATAGACCTTTCCTACCCTCCCCTGATAATAACAACAACAAAGTAGTTTGTAGGCTTCCTCCCCGAGTAAGTGAAAATGTGTACACATGACTCTATGAAATTGTGAGGGAATAAATCAGTAAAGAGAAGCAAGTCAGAGAACCCTGAAGTGTTGAGTAGTTCACAGAAGGTGCTAGCTACATCTAAGAATGGATGCAGTGGGTGATCAAAGTGCGGTTTACATAAATATTTTCTCATTTAATCTCTATAAATATCAACTCTTCACTTTTAAGTTCCTCTTTGGACGCGTGATTAACGTGCTCGCCTACCGACTCGATAGTCGCGAGTTGGATTTCCCATTCCGCCAACGTATAATCAGAGGAATGTATTGAAACTCGATGTGGTTCGGATACCACAGTAAGCTGTAGGTCGCGTTGCTTGGTAACCAATTGGTTTCCAGCCACGTGAAAATATCCAATCGTTCCGGCCAGCCCTAGGAGAGCTGTTCATCAGCTCAGTGGTCTGGTAAAACTAAAATATACTTAACTTTTTTTTATTCACTGAAACCTTTGCAGTATTTCATATTTTCCCCAGGTTATTAGAGGACGCATCTAGGAAATTAAGATAATTTTCTTATTGTGAAGTCGGTATCAATATTTGAATTTTCGTTAAATAAAGAACTTCTAGCTTGTAAACTGAATTCATGTACTTTGTGAATATAAGAAAAATCCACTATATATGTCAAAAAAAATGAAAACACAAATAACGTAAAAAAAAAAAAGAAAAAAAAGTAGAGTTATAAGTCCAGAGAATGAATTCATGAAATACCTTTAAGTTGTTTCCATCACTATCACTTTTATCTTTTACCAAAAAAGTTTAAATGCACTGTAACATGTTCGAGGGAGTTATAAAGCAACAGGTGTGATAAGCCCGAACTGGTACACATTAAGAGAATATCAACATTTTAAATCATGATCTGAAGTGACAATGTATAAAGAGAATAGATAAAAATGACACTACTTCAAACTGAGCTACAGAAAAATACCATCGCAAGGTGGAGGTCTATTATAATGAGATTCTTAAGGGCATAAATTCATTTTGATTCCTTTACGCGGGCCATATGGATTTCATCAGTGCAAATACACAGAAAAAACATACGAAAGTTTGTTCAGCTAACCATAAAATGGGTTGATTCTTGTGCTACTATTGCGTATGAAATTCTGTTTTTATTCTGAGTACAATCGTTTACTAATTGTCCTCACCGAAACCTAAAATTCAATATTGGCTCTGATTCCTTTTATGAATTCAACGATAATATCATCAGCCTCGGACGGGAATAACTGAAAGTACTTGCTCTGGGTAAATCAAGCTTATCCTTATGTGATGATAATAAAAATAATAAAAGCAGTTATTAACTTTATACTTAATTTAGATTTATTTAGCGAGAGAGATGAGAGACGAGAGAGAGAGAGAGAGAGAGAGAGAGAGAGAGAGAGAGAGAGAGAGAGGCAGGCAGCTGTAATACTCGTCTGAATACGTTGACCCGGAGCGATTCAGAGCGATAGCTTTAAAAAAGATTCTGCAACGCAACTGAGAATTTGCATAACAAAAACAGTCAACCATCGTAAACCCAAAAAGCCCAAACCCATTTACAGCACAAGTTCAAGTTCTGTAACGACATACGCAAACCAATTACAAATCACATGCGAACATCACTAACGACACAATGATAGAACTTTTAATTTCTTGTAATGAGATGAAAATACACTAACTCTGAAAAAAAGGAACAATACTTCTGCTTGGTCTCAAGCATAATACATAAAACGCCGATAAGGACATACAAACAATATATATATATAAATATATATATATATATATATATATATAGATATATATATATATATATATATTTTTTTTTTTTTTTCTTTTTCTTTTTTTTTACCAAATCCGTATGTAATTTTTATTAGCTACAATGCCCTCTTAACCTCCAATTTCTTCGCATTTTGCAAACGTTTGTCACTACCAGGATCCATACAGAGAGGGGTCAACTAACCAACGCCATCTTGAATTGAGAATTCAAGATGGCGTTGAACTAACGCGCAGATATGGTTGGGTCAGGGCTGGGCGACTGAGATCGCGAAAATATCAAAACAAAATATGTCTTCTGCTTCTATTTTATATTCATCCGGTCTCTGAGGATTTCTTTTATGGTTCTGACCCTACTTTATGTTTATCCTGTCTCTGGGGATCTTTTATAGTCCTTAATCCACAATTTGCTTTGGATCTCGGCATATAAATGCCAACAGTCCAGTACAATGTTTCATTCACTAACACGCAGTCTTGTGGTAAAAGTCTCTTTAAATATAGGTTTCTTGTTTAATCACAATCGTAGAAAAGCTAAGTAACCATGCCAAACAATTGCGCAGTTTATGGTTGTTATAATACGAAAAAGAAAAAGATAAAGTTTAATCAGGACATTCGTTTCTTTCGGTTTCCGAGGGATGAATTTTTAAGAGATGCTTGGATACAAGCATGCCGACGCTCAGACAAGATTAATCCAGATCATGCCGTGATTTGCTCTGTACATTTCTGCAAAGAAGATATTGCTGAAGACATGAAGTCTCGTCTCCTTGGTATAGAAAGACCCAAGAATCAACGGATATTGAAGAAGGATGCAGTTCCATCTCTTTCTCTGCCCAAAGGTAATTATTTATTTGTACTGATTTTCATGAATTTTACTTTGAAACCTAATTTTGCAAGGAAATAAATATATTTCTCTTTGGAAAAACATAGAAATTAAGTACAGCATACAACCAAAAGCAAATGATAAAATAAAAATATCCTTTATCAAGTGAATGAACATTAATGCTCATTTCATGATATAAATAATATGTGTAATTCCTAAATCTCTTTCTGGTCGCACTTTACTCTATTTAGTTCTTTTGTTTTGCCTTCCTTTAATATTGAAACTGCAAAACTACTATTTGTCTATGTGACACTTTTAAATAAATAGCTTATATATACACACACATATATATATATATATATATATATATATATATATATATATATATATATTTATATTTATATATACTATATACATATATGTGTGTATATATATGTATATATATATATATATATATATTACATTTATATGTATGATATATATAATATATTATATATATATATATTATATATATATATATTATCAATAATGATAATTGTAAATGATCAATATATTTATATATTCCATTAAAAGACATTTCATTGAAAAGTACTATGCACTAAGAAGGGATACAGTTTTATTTGCTGTATTAAAATAATTACCACTACTGCATTATATAATTAATATTCGTTTACTCTGTTCCAGATACTTGTTCGGCAGAACAGTCTAGGAGGTCTATGAATTATGGACGACGTGAAATGAAGAAAACTGTTCAACGTTTGTTATGAAAGTCTTAACTTGAGTTGAGTTTCACTAATGAAAGCATGAATGTAGAAAAATAAAAAGACAAGTATCAGGAACGGGTAGATAAGTCAAGATAAAAGAGAGAAAGGAATTAGCGCTTATCATATACTGAGCGCCACCCGCCTCATAGGGGCTCACGTGACGAGGCGCACGGAATAGGCCTTATTTTCGTCCCACTCTTAATTGACCCCTCTCTGTATGGATCCTGGTCACTACGAGGTAACGATACTTCCCTTGCCAGGTGATATAAATGACCTCGGTCAGATACCCCGAACCCGAGATCGAGTCTTGGCCGGACATCTGAATAACTGCAGTTCTTTCTTAAATTGGTTCTAGGCTTTGTAGTGACAAGCGTTTCCAAAAGTGAATGAATATATATATATATATATATATATATATAGTATATATATATATATATATACATACATACATACACACACACACACACACACACACATATATATATATATATATATATATATATATATATATATATATATATATACATATATATGAAACTGAAGAGACTGTTACCTAATGGTGTAATGTTGGTCTATACTATTTTAGCTATTAAAGAAACCAAGGATGTATATGGAATTAAAATGGCGTTTATAAACACATCCGAATTTATACAAACGCGGCAGTGCGTAATAAAAGAACTGTCAACACACGACAATTTTTTTACATATATAAATACACACACACACACACACACACACACACACACACACACATATATATATATACATATACATATATATATATTATATATATATATATATATATATATATATATATATATATATATATATATATATATATAATATATATATCCTCAACGCCTTCTCCCCTGAAGGGAGATTACTCCTGGTCTTCTGATATGTGACTATCGGCGTCCTCCTCTCCTCTAGCTCGCCTGTTACCATCCAAATACATTTAACTACCAACTACACAATTCACTGCTTCTGTCAATGGAGAGACAATAGATTTTTCCATGAAATATAAGTCAATCCTTCCCCTTCCTCCGATTAGCCTATAATGATCCCGGGACTTTCGCTGGTGAAGTAAGACGTAGCCACAAGACCACGATACTAGAAGAGGTACCAGTGTCCTTGTTGGCATACAAAGGAGCGTTTCTGGACAAGGGGGTTTAACGTAGGAACTACAGGAACGAATCCATTCTGGAGTTAATTCAACCTGGTCCATTTGACAGCTGGAGCTCCACTCATGGCCAAAAGTGTAAGGAGAACGTTTTACGAGAAGATTTACCTAAAGAGTAATCTGGCATATTTCTTGAACGAGGCAAGTGCTTACTTTCCTATGCAATGAAAGTTTACAAAAAAGGGGAAAAAACGTGTAAGCATGGAATGCTCATAAACAGTGAAAAGAGGACAGACACGAAGTTGAAAGGTGATAAATGTTTGATTTAAAAAGTACTGTAAAAGGCATTCTGCCACAATTATTTAGATATTTTCCATAACCGTATTAATAGCCTGTATGATGTACATCTTGCATAAATCCTCATATACGGATTAAAATATATATTAAGTAAACTGAATCACCAAGTTGGGTAAACCATGAAAATACAATGGTGCGTCTCCAATATCAGTGCACATCTCAAAATAACGCATTGTCTACTAGAGCATAAATTTCAAATAGCCACTCACGATAATGGATTTCCTTTCTGTTCCCAGACTCGAAATGGTACAGTGACAACCTCAAACTAACAATGACTTGATCCATCTCATGATGAAGAAAGTCTAATATACAGAGAGTCTTAAACTATGCATTCCATTGTGCTTGCTAAAGCTGATGTCAGATGAATTCAACAGAATCACTGCAACTTTCGAAAGTGGCCCAGAAGCCAAAAAGCACGACTGGTTTAGTTCATAAGACCATAATGAAGACTCTATAATAAGAAAATTTAATTGCAGTTCAAATTTACTCGTACAGTAGGTCTCGACAACATACACCTAGGACTTGATATCTTCGTTAGGTCTTTCTACAATTTTGGGAAAAAATTGACTGCTAATTGGAGATTGCAGCTAAAACAGATGAATACCAATTATAGTCTGATTAGAGAACGATGTACTTTCCAAACTGGTTATAGTTTTATATATATATATGTATATATATATATATATATATATATATATATATATATAATACACACACACACACACATATATATATGTATATATATATAAATAAATATATAGGTAAATACTGGTCTCTCTCTCTCTCTCTCTCTCTCTCTCTCTCTCTCTCTCTCTCTCTCTCTCTCTCTCATCTGATTAAGGTAATTAATAATAATCCCGTTCGATATTGCAGTGAGGTCGTGTTAGTCACCTTTGACCTGAAGTCTGAATCCCAAGTGCCTGGAAGTAAACTGATTATGCTAATTGTATATGCACGCAATATCAAAGTTAGCCTAAGGTATATCAGCCCGAATTTGACGACTGTTTACTTTAATCAAGCGCTCCGTAAAGGGAAGGATGTGATGAAACTTCTAAAGGAACTTGAAAGAAAATTATTCCATTGTAAAACTTCTGGCAGGATAAAAGTTTAAGTTTTAGCGCTAAATTTTCTTCTCTCACAAACAGAAAGGCAATCAGAGGCCGACCCAGCAGCGTACAAAAAAAAAAAAAAAAAAAAAAAAAAAAAAAAAAAAAAAAAAAAAAAAAGTAGAAGAAGAAAAAGATTGGGGGCGTAAAGATGAGTGGTACTAGACCTGGACTGGAAGTACATGCCAGCCTTTTCAAGGACGGAAGGGTATACGTCAGGAAATCCCAAGGAGGAAGAAAAATCCAAGAACTGTCACCGGAAAATCATGAAGAGAACAGAAAAAGATTATATAAAAAAGTAAAAAACATACCCCTAAGAAGTTTCAAGACCTAAGACTCAGGAATGGGTTTGGAAGTACAAGTGAACTATTTCCTTGCGCTTCACAAACCTGAACAAATGATGGTAATTTCTTCGTATGTATTCAATGTAGTACTTTCCATACTGCAATTTATAAAGTACTGCAGTAAACCTAGACAGATTAATGTCACAGGAGGTAAGGCATCTCATATGTATTTCCCTGGATGATAAAATAACAGGATATTCTTTTTACATGTATATATAAATATTATGCATAAATATATAGTATATATATATATATATGTATATATATATATATATATATATATATATATTATATATATATATTATATTCTTATGCTGTTCCTTTCGCAACGCATATCTCCTCTCAGTAACTATGAAATCTTGTAAAAGTGTTTGCAATATTTTCAGACTCAGTATTAATTTGCTTAGGATTAATATATTCTGATAATGTGTTCAGAGCTCACAAAAAACATAATTTGAAGTTAAGAATAACGTAGAATGTGAACAGAGAGAGAAATTAGCATTGTACATTCGAAGCAGGAAATTGCTGTCATCACTTGAGATAAGAGGAGCTTGAGTTCTCCGTTTTGTTTTGGGATCCTGTTAGTCATCCAACCTACATGACTGGGTCGGACTTGTGTTCTGTGTCGAGAAACCATCGAGAAAGATGATTACGTCATCTTTCGTAAGATCGTTCTAGAACGATTCTGCCTAAAATGTTTCGCATACGTCTGATACCTTTCATTTCATATAAGTCGTTAGAGATGTTACTATACTGAAAACTATTCAATATTACTGATAAATTAACTATTATATCTCTCGATTTGTCAAAAGAGAATTTGTTGGCTTGTAAGTACCTTTAATATGAAATGGAACGATTTGTGACGTCACTCATGGATATGACGACATTTATTTCATTCTAGAAAATTCTATGATCATCTTTTATTTTAAGGGACTTTTATTATCCTAAAAAACATAATAATAAATATTATTTATGATTGTAATCTCACTTCCCTCTATTTATTGTTTTGAAAGAGAATTTTAAGATAAAAGTAGTGTCTTGCTGCCCAACCATTTTGGGGCCGAGAGTTCTTGCCCAGTTTCCATACTACGAAAGGAATTTTTGTTCATTCCGATATCAGAGACCATTCGCGTTTGATGGTCTCTCTCTCTCTCTCTCTCTCTCTCTCTCTCTCTCTCTCTCTCTCTCTCTCTTATGAGAGAATTTTAATATCACATTAACGTAAAGATTTTATACTTAGTGGTTAGTCACTTATAAATTTTGGATTTGGTATTTCTGAGATTTATCTAATATTGCCGAGTGCTTATTTGTGGAATCTGAACAGACGTAAAAGTGTGTAACAAGCGCCTTGTGTGTAAGTGTTTATTGGTGATTTCGAAAAAGGCCTTCTAAAATTGGTATACCAAGGTAAGAGTTTTTTTTAATAAGTTCGGCGCACTAAACTTAAACTCAAAAAGTACTTGAAATACTGAAATTACTTAGGTTATTGCAGAGGAAAATTTTACCATTTTTTCACATTCTGGTGTTGGTGATTTTTTTTTCTTTTTTGCATTTATCCATTTTCCTTATTAAAGTTATTTTTTTGTGGATGTATCCATTTTTCTTATTAAAGTGTTTATATATATATATATATATATATATATATATATATATGTATGTATATTGTATATATATATATATATATATATATATATATATATATATATAATATAATATATTCTGTGATTAACTTTTTCTTTAGTGTTTTTGCAATTTTGACATTTTCCACGTTTTTTCTGTTTACATTCACATCACAATTTGATTAAATTAAGTGTTTTCATTAGTTAATCATTACAAATTTAACTGAAGTTAAAACTTGTGAATAATTTTACATTTACTTAGTATTGTTTTCAAATTTTAGTTGTTCTTCAACACTTGTGAATTTATTTTCAATTTTAATTGTTACTTAACAGTTGGAATTTTACTTTTAAAGATAAATTAATTACTAATTAATTCAAGAATTAATTAACCGTTGTGTTGTTTTCAAGTAATAATACATTTCCTGAGATTGTGAATTCCACTTATAAATTTTGAGTTTAATAATAAATTTTTGTATATCTAATTTTGTTTAGGTAGAAATATAGAGTGGTAATTGAGCTGTTTTCTTTCAGTTTAATTGAAGTGAGTGAGAACCAGGGAAATACTTAAACTTTTAAAGTTTTTGATGGAGTGATGCCCTTTAATTAATTTAATTCCATGTAAGATTACTTCACACCTGTTTTGATGAGCTTAGTCTGATTTATAAGGTTTTAAAGGAATCACTGTTGCCTTTACTGTATTCAGTCGTATTTTATCTGTGAAGAGGGCTCAGGTGTCTGGCTGTTGTGAGGTAACTATTTTATGATTGGTAAATGTAGTAACCAGATACTTGTCACATCGTAACAATATATATATATATATATATATATATATATATATATATATATATATATATATACATATATGTACTATATGTATATATGATCATAGAATTCTTTTCAAATTTTAATTGTTACTTAACACTTTGAATTTTAATTTTACTTAAATAATTTAATTTCTTGATTTTAAAGATAAATTAATTTTGATTTAATTTTACTTACCAATTAAATCAAGAATTAATTAATCGTTGTGTTGGTTTTAAGTAATAATGCATTTCCCTAAGATTGTGAATTTTACTTTATATATATATATATATATATATATATATATATAGATATATATATTATATATATATATATATATATATATAATATATATGTGTGTGTGTGTGTGTGTGTGTGTGTGTATGTGGATTATAGAATAATAAGATAGGCAAATGTAGTGATACTCTTTGAAGTGAAAGCAGTCCCAGGTCGACAGAGTAAGTACCTTGAAGACTTGTTAACCGAGGAAGGCAGAACTGAAGCCGAGCTGAAACGGTTACCGTAAAGGCACATCTACACTGGTGCAACTTTTCGTGCGCACAGGAGGCATGCGCCTATTCCATGGAGAGGCAAGGGGAGGCACGCCTCAAATCTCTGCACACAGGCCAATGTGCACACACGCCCGTAGGTGCAAGTGTCTCCCCATCCCAGATGGGGAAACTCGTGTAACAGTCGCACGCCAGCCACCATTTGATATACACGTGTCGAGAGCAGACATGACGACTGGTTCACTGTCGGTGTGAACAGAAACAGACATGTGCACAGAGGCATGCGGCTATGGCATGCGTAAACGTACATATTGCATGCGGAGAGGCATGCGTAACCGCACGGCAACTAGGCGCAAGGCGCACCGGGTGTAAACGCGCCTTAAATCTAAAATGCTAGTGAAGCGACTGTTGACAACATAAGGAAGACTTGAGAGTTTAATAATAATAAGATGGCAGGAGTTCATAAGATTATCAGTGAGAAACTGTGATGCCATTGTGAAAATATGACAGAGTGACTGCCCATTATGTGCAAGGTATATCTCGAGCAGGGAGAGGTTTTAAAGCAGTGGTTCCCAACCTTTTTTTGGCCATGCCCCACCTAATCACCTCTAAAATCCGGATGCCCCCTGTGCTGATATACAATTATTATTATTCAAAAGGTTGTAGTGCTCCTATTCACACGAAGGAAGCCTAAAAGGTCATTAAATTTGTTTAAACAAGCTTCAAAAGAACACGGCGTCCATGGAAGAGAATAAAAGAGCAAAAGGACAGTTAAAGTTCTGAGAAAGAAATGACTAAAAAATGATCAAAAACGAACATTAAGTGGTATTAAAAGAATAATAATAATGATAATAATAATTAAAAGGTATTCACTGGTGTGTGTGTGAGAGAGAGAGAGAGAGAGAGAGAGAGAGAATATTAAAATATCTGTGGATTGTCTCAACGAAAAGAGCAAATAAAGTTTCAAAATGTATAATAGAGAACTGAAATGTAATACTTCGATCATATAAATTACTGCACAATAAAATAAAGGTACCTATCAAATGCAAAATACAACTTGAGCTCACCTCAAGAAAAGATATCTAAAGTTAGTCTGAGTGAGATCCTTTAGTTTCATGCCTGCTGCAGAGGTTTTATATTGGGCACTCATTTAGTTAGCTCCAGTCTCAGATCACCTCGTTTAGCGATATCCAGTCGATTTCTTTTCTTCGGTAACGAAACATTTACAACGCTAAAGCCTCATTCACCTAAATTTGAAGATGGGAACGGTAACATCACTTTTCTTGCAGAGCTGGTTGAATTTCGGTCCACTCATCACAAAACCATTCCACCGCTCCTTATTAACTTGAATAAAGTTTTAACTGACTCATCATTTTGTATTTTCGAGAGTTCTTGGTTCTGCATTGAAATTATGAAAGCCGTTTGAGGGTTGTAATGATGGTGATAATATATTACATGTATACAGAACATATGCAGTTCCACATGTACATACGCATAAGTATTCAGATGCATTCATACAGTATATACAATGTAAGTATTAAAGTCCCACACACTCATACTCACAGACTTGATAGAAAAAAAGAATCACTTTTAATAACACATTCTCGAATTGCCCCACTGAAACATCAAATTACTCTCCTGGACGACCCAAGTTAGGGACCACTAGTCTACAGGGAAGGGCAGAAGGCATAATAGTTACACTTGGCTCTTTCCTGCAAGTGTTCATAGTCATAGTAGCAATGGGCATCACCAAAATGAAAAGGCTCATACTTGATGTGCAAATTCCTTGATGGAATATGGTTCACGTAAGGGTTTGTATCTGAGCCATGAATGAATGAATCCCTTTGATAAAGGGCTGATGTGTTGCTATGGAGAGGTGCAGGCAGTGTGAGAAGGCTAATATATGGCATAAATTAAGAGCATCTATTGCGCAGTGGTGATATATGCAGCTGTACGTATATAGTACACACACACACACATACACACACACACACACACACTAGCACGTACATTTTTTTTCATGGAGCATAATAAGACGCCTTAGTAAATTCAGCGGATTCCAGAGTTATAATATTTTTCAACAAAGGGAATATCAAAATCAAATGAATATTTGGAATCCTTTCAAAGATTTTCCTATTAATGAACACAAGCGCAAGGTCCATTTACCAATAACTGGCGCTAGATTCCGTTGTAAGAGCAAATAAAATGTGTAACATTCCCATTATTAGTGGGGAAATTCACTTTTCAAAAATCAGAGTGCATGATAAATATCTCCCTCCATATTTCACTACATTTCCGGAATTACAGAAATTACACTTCATTATTTTTCAGCTTTGACATCATGACGTTTCATGCTGTCATCGCCGGGTTTGGTAAATTTGCATCGATGTAGACACAAACCCTTACTCATACATATCGACTGCATATCGGCATGTTGCAGTGATTATTAACCCACCTTAACAAATACGTAACATGGGTATAAAGTGTCAGTTTTTGAGAGATAATATTGCGTCTGAATATCATCTAGTTCTTAATTCTGCAGGTAGACTTTTCAGCTGGTGGACTTCGATATCATCATCACTATATATATATAGTATATATATATATATATATATATATATATATATATATATATATATATTATATATATATATATATATGATATATATATATAAACTTAGATGCCTTTGTTCACCGTCCACTTAATCTTGAGCTGGGGGCGAATGAATAAAATGCTATTTGAGGACACGCATCCTCTAAATATAGGAAAGAAAATAATGGCTGGGCGATTACAGCGGGAAGAGTGAAATGTCAAGGCCACCTAATTGAAAAGAGGCAGAATCCTTTGAGGGGAGGAACATAGAACAGAAATGCCATCTTTTTATATGAAAGTGTCGCTGTCTAAATGACACAAAAATTTACTACAGAATAAAAAAAAGGAAGAAGAAAAAAATCGTTCATCTGAGTCTCTCATGTGACGGCAAACGCGTCTGGGAACGGAGCCAATTATTGCAAAGAGTAAAAAGAAGGTCATCTGTAATAGAAGGGGGAATCATGTTAATACGGTATAATTTCACCAAATATTTAAGCGCCGTCATTCTGC
>NC_087212.1:71519974-71527474 GCF_015104395.2 Macrobrachium nipponense | reverse complement strand
CTTAAACAGGCTAATAGAGCACCTATCAAATACAGGGTCAAGATCGGTGGAAATATATGCACCGATCTTGACCCTTTATTTGATAATGACCTTCATAGGCGCCTCTACTAGCCGGTTTAAGTATTACGGAAAAAGCTGCTTTTCGAAAACTAGAGAAGAATCTCTACAAGCGTAACGCTGCTGAAGTAGCCATTACTTTTGATAAAGTATGTTTGAGAGAGGGTCTGCTTGCTAAGTACACTATTTTTTATATGATTAATATGATCTCTATGCACTACACGCGAGGTGTTCAACAATATAATGATTAATGTAATTTCTATATCCCACATGAGAGCTGTTCAACATCTTTTATTAATAAAGTATAATAATAATAACAACAATGTGTTGGGCACAATTTCTGCGTCGAAAATGGTGACAATGGTTACAGGTCCACAATAATATGGCATGTGAAGTATAAAGTCTTTAATAGATAATATATCTATTAAAGACTTTATACTTCACATGCGATATTATTGTGGACCTGCAACCAGTAACAACAATTTCATTATGCTGCAGAATACCGCTCACAAGCTGGCGAAAAAATCTCAGTTATAGATGTCTGGTCTTGACTTTCTGTGTGAATAAGTACGATTCGTAATCTTTTAAAGCAAGCTTCCACTATTCTGATAAATAGAAATATGTGCATAAGGAAGAAGACTTGAACAAACATTCGTAACACCGCAAAAAAGTGCTCGAAAAGAACATTTTCATAGTTTTCTCTCTCTCTCTCCCTCCAATATGCTGCTTTCATAGTCTCTCTCTCTCTCTCTCTCTCTCTCTCTCTCTCTCTCTCTCTCTCTCTCTCTCTCTCTCTCTCTCTCTCTCCTCTCTCTCTCTCAGGATATTCGAACTCATGTAATTGGTGGAGTTGTATTAAGGCAGACATGAAACATTGCTGAATTTTGTCGAAGTATTTCCTGTACTTCCTACTCTGGGTATAACATCCTTCAAGATATACGAGTATTTTTTATTTTTAAATATATATATATATATATATGACTGGTAAAAGTGTTCTGTAACAACAGAATTCCATCTAATAAAAGGAGCCCATAAAAACACCAAATGTAGAGAGAAAAGTACTATATTTCAGAGACTGCTGTCTCTCTCTTCAGGTATATGAATGAGAAAAGTTTACAGAAAAGGTGGTATTTATACCAAGAGATTCGTCCACAAGTAAGCCAATTTAGGTCACCCCCGCTGATAATCTTCCTTTAATCTTCTTAAGCGTTTGGTTGAATGAACACTGCGTCGACGATGTCCGATGTCCAATTCCCTTTTGAGATGTTCATTACTGCTTCTCTTTTATTAAGGCCGATTCCATCATTTGACTCTTGTACCGGCAGTTGCTGCTATAAATTACACGTGACATATTCCAGTTTATTCTATGGTTATGTTCATTTATAGATTGAAAATAGCCGAGTTCTGTTGTCCATAACCTAACTGACCGTTTGTGTTGTATTAATCTCTGGGGAAGTGATTTACCTGTAAATCCGATGTAAAATTGGTCACAGTCCTGGCATGGGATCTCATATACCCAGAGTCTTTGGGCGGTGTCTTTTGTTGGACGTTAATCAGGGATTTGGCTAAGGTATTTGGGTAGGTAAATGCAAAAGGGTTGGATTTCCCAAGGGTGTGAGTTACTCTCTTAATCGTCTCCAGGTGGGGAATTTTTATTTTATTGTTGGGTGTGTCTCTGGTCTTGTCTTTAGGGGGTCGGTAGAAAATTCGTTTGCTTTTTGAATTGCTTTCTTTTCAATTATATGGTCAGGATACTTTAAAGATGAAAGTTGCTTGCGAATTAGTTCAAATTCTTTTTCCAGGAAATCTGGGGAACAAATTCGTAAGGCTCTTAAGAATAGGTTGCTAGCTAGACCTATCTTGATAGTATTGTCATGATAGCTAAAGTAGTGAATATATGAAAGAGAAAACGTTGGTTTTCTGTATATGGTAAATTTGTATTCTGTCGTGTCTCTGATTATTAAAACATCAAGAAAAGGAATTTTGTTGTCTGTTTCCCATTCAACTTTAAATTTGATGCTGGGCACTAATGCGTTTAATTTTGAGAGGAATTCATTAAAATTACCCCACTTATTATCCCAAAATGTTAGTATGTCATCCACGTATCTCATCCACAGCATGTTTTTGGGTTTTATTGCATTTATTACTGTAGTTTCAAAGTATTCCATGTACAGATTGGCTAAAATAGGACTTAAAGGACTACCCACTACTACACCCGAATTTTTTGCTTGTAGAATGATTCCCCGAATGAAAATACGTTATTAGATGCACATAATTCAACTAACTTTATTATTTTGTCAAGTGCCAAAGGGAAATGATCTGAATAGGGGATAATTTTTTCCCTTAAAAACTGAAGAACGTCCTGTACTGGTACTTTTGTGAATAGGGAGTCTACGTCAAGGCTTAAAAGTTTTATGTTGTGAAGTGGTATAGTGCTTCTCTGAATTTGTGACAAAAGTCTTCCGAATGTTTGATGTGACTGGGAGAAAAAGTGCCTAAAAAACGGAGAAAGGAGGCCAGCTAACCATTTAGAAATTTTGTAATTGGAAAGCTCCGGCGCATGAAACGATGGGTCTGAATGGAAGATTGTCTTTGTGAGTTTTGGGAAGACCATAAAAGTAGGGTAATTAGGATTAATTACTTTAAATTTCTCTAATAGTTCAATACTCTTTTTGTCTTGGCCAATTAATCTACTTTCCGAAAAAAATTCTGTGGGAACGTTCTGGAGGGGATTTTTCGTCAGTTTTTCGTAAGTATTTGTGTCGCTAAGGAGCTGGTTGATTTTGTCGAGGTAGAAGTCTTTGTCCATTATTACAATTTTGCCGTCTTTGTCGGATCTACTTATTATAACATCTAACTTTTTTAGCGAGTGGATGGCTATCATGAATCTGCGGGGAACAGGATATTTCTTATGAAGGTCAGTTAAAGCATTTAGTAACACTCCTTTTAAACATATCTCTTCACGGCTGTAGTTTTTGTCAGATATGAAGTTATCAAAAGCCACTATGAAGTCTAGGTTGTTTTTTGCGGTCTGGCATTAGGGCAAAGGATAAGCCTAAATTTAAAACTAAATGTTGATTTACAGTAAGGGGGGTGTTGGATAAGTTTAAAAACTTTGTCTTGTTGTTCAAGATTATTCCATGCGCTATTATCTATTAGGTTGTTTAACTTGCGTAAAAGTCTGTTGGAATGAGGTCACGCTATTATAGGCAGCAATGTCGGAACAGAATGAAATCAGATACCTGTATACGTGGTCCGTAGTGAGGAGGCGAAGATTAGATTGAGTTCCATATATCACTCTGCGTAGCACGAAGATGTCGTTTTCTCGTATTGGTGATTCTTTCTTGTTTCCAGGAAAATCTTGTGTGATAGAGGGAAGGGGTTTGATTGCAGAGTCCATCTCCCGAATCCGTACATTTTTTGGAAGTACTTGTTCTTTGAGCATTCTTCCAAAAGTGTTTTTTTTTTGGTTTTTTTCAGCCGGTGTAGTCTGTTCAGTTCTTTTTCAAACTTGCGGAAAACTGGCTTGACTTCTGGAAGTGAGTGAAGAATCGTGGAAAGGCGGTTGAATTCCATAATGGGCTGACAATGACTGGTAAAAGTGTTCTGTAACAACAGAATTCCATCTAATAAAAGGAGCCCATAAAAACACCAAAATGTAGAGAGAAAAGTACTATATTTCAGAGACTGCTGTCTCTCTCTTCAGGTATATGAATGAGAAAAGTTTACAGAAAAGGTGGTATTTATACCAAGAGATTCGTCCACAAGTAAGCCAATTTAGGTCACCCCCGCTGATAATCTTCCTTTAATCTTCTTAAGCGTTGGTTGAATGAACACTGCGTCGACGATGTCCGATGTCCAATTCCCTTTTGAGATGTTCATTACCTGCTTCTCTTTTATTAAGGCCGATTCCATCATTTGACTCTTGTACCGGGCAGTTGCTGCTATAAATTACACGTGACATATTCCAGTTTATCTATGGTTATGTTCATTTATATGAACAAGCAAAATTCGGGTGTAGTATGGGTAGTCCTTTAAGTCCTATTTTAGCCAATCTGTACATGGAATACTTTGAAACTACAGTAATAAATGCAATAAAACCCAAAAACATGCTGTGGATGAGATACGTGGATGACATACTAACATTTTGGGATAATAAGTGGGGTAATTTTAATGAATTCCTCTCAAAATTAAACGCATTAGTGCCCAGCATCAATTTAAAGTTGAATGGGAAACAGACAACAAAATTCCTTTTCTTGATGTTTTAATAATCAGAGACACGGACAGAATACAAATTTACCATATACAGAAAACCAACGTTCTCACTTTCATATATTCACTACTTTAGCTATCATGACAATACTATCAAGATAGGTCTAGCTAGCAAACCTATTCTTAAGAGCCTTACGAATTTGTTCCCCAGATTTCCTGGAAAAAGAATTTGAACTAATTCGCAAGCAACTTTCATCTTTAAAGTATCCTGACCATATATTGAGAAAGCAATTCAAAAAAGCAAACGTAATTTTCTACCGACCCCCTAAAGACCAGACCAGAGACACACCCAACAATAAAATAAAAATTCCCCACCTGGAGACGATTAAGAGAGTAACTCACACCCTTGGGAAATCCAACCCTTTTGCATTTACCTACCCAAATACCTTAGCCAAATCCTGATTAACGTCCAACAAAAGACACCGCCCAAAGACTCTGGGGTATATGAGATCCCATGCCAGGACTGTGACCAATTTTACATCGGATTTACAGGTAAATCACTTCCCCAGAGATTAATACAACACAAACGGTCAGTTAGGTATGGACAACAGAACTCGGCTATTTCAATCATATAAATGAACATAACCATAGAATAAACTGGAATATGTCACGTGTAATTTATAGCAGCAACTGCCGGTACAAGAGTCAAATGATGGAATCGGCCTTAATGAAAGAGAAGCAGGTAATGAACATCTCAAAAGGGAATTGGACATCGGGCATCGTCGGACGCCAGTTGTTTCATTTCAAACCCAAACCGCTTTAAGAAGATTAAAGGAAGATTATCAGCGGGGGGGTGACCTAAATTGGCTTACTTGTGGACGAATCTCTTGGTATAAATACCACCTTTTCTGTAAACTTTTCTCATTCATATACCTGAAGAGAGAGACAGCAGTCTCTGAAATATAGTACTTTTTCTCTCTACATTTTGGTGTTTTTATGGGCTCCTTTTATTAGATATATATATATATATATAGTATATATATATATATATATATATATATATATATATATTATATATATATATGTTATATATATATATATATGTATATATATATATATGTATATATATATATATATATATATATATATATATATATATATATATATATATATGTATGTATATATATTTCCAACTGTCTCATTTTAATTCTTTAGAAATGCTTTGAGTAAAATTTTCTGGAAGAATTACATTTTTTTTTTTTATTCCATCACATTTTATAGGTGATTAGACTACAATGAATGTGTCGTGAAAATTGCTTCGGAGTAGCACAATGACCGAATCCGCATTTCAGCTTTTGCCCAAAATCTACGGTTCTTTATTTGTGCGTCTATCACGGCGTTATTCAAAGGGATAACTACATTGTGAAACTGAATTCAATTTCCGCCCATTTCTCCCTTTAAAGAGTGTGATAAGCAATTTCTAGTCCTTTGTAGAGACGAGCAACTAACTTTTCCCAGTAAATCTTCGGGAATCCATTTCAAAAATATGTATAGAGAAAACGGCACAAAAGAGACCGTTGGGGAAAGCGAAATGTTTGGCCATAAAAGAAATGAATGAAAAGGAAATGGAAAAACTGAAAACTCCATACAGAGAAAAACTCAGGCAGGCATTCTGGATAACTCGAAAAACAAACTAACACTACATACCGCCAACATAGCCCAATAAAAGAAATGAAAGAAAGAGGGAGAGAGGGAGAGAGAAAGAAAGAAATGAAAGGATCCGAATGAAGGGGAAGCTTTCTCTGCAAGGGAAAGCGTCCATTGAACTGCGACCAACAGCTGCATATGGATTTTTTCTTCTCTCGCACGAAATTGAACTCGAATAAAACTGCAAAAGTAAAAGTCACTCCAATAGAAAAAAAAAAATCCGCCAAGCTTTCCAGAGAAACAATACAGCACACGGAGCGGAAGGAATGGAAACTGTGTTGTTTCCCTCAAGCACAACAACATAAATAAGTTTCAGAAGCAGCCATCTAAATATCGACGGAACCTTGGAATGTTGAAGCGAAATAAAAGAAATATGACAATCGATAGATAGGTTTTTATGAACTCTGTTAATCAAGCAGACAGACCGCAGAGAAAGTAACGAAAATACAAAATAAGTTGTTTTCATTGAGTAAATGCCATCTATACTACCACACAGCCTTGTAAATAAATTCGCTTGAATACAAAATCGCGATAAGGGAAAAATACAAATAAGATGAGCAAAAGCTGGATGCAGGTATTTATGATCCTCTAAGGAGAAATTCATCCACCCCTTTAGACAAGATCTCCGATAGTGAATCCCATCACTCATGGCTCCATGATATCGCCTGAATATGTTACCGATAACGCTACGAGTGCGCCCTCACACCCAAGGACTTCCCGCGCATATCTTGGCACGGAAAGTCATTGATCTAAAATACTGAAATATCTGGGATCAAGAAATCCCCAGTGACATACAACAGATATCCATTATCTGTTGGTCCTCGGACATTCGTCATCAGTTTGTACTTTGTCCCAGCCTTTTATTGCTTCTCCCTCTTATACTTCCTCGCATACCTTTGACCATTCCATTTATTGTGATCCATGAATTCATCGCCGTTAGATCTCCTATTGTACGTCATCAACTGAAAGATTCCTTGCAGGGAATTTCACACTATGGTTAACTATTTAAAGCTAAAATATCGATTACAATCACGCTTCTTTCACTAAGCTCCATTTCTTCACAGAGATTCTTGTATAATAATATGCTTAAATTCACACCTTGATGATGAAAGTGGCGTGCTTACCTCTTAAAGCGCGAATTGGTCAGGGCAGTAGTAGGAAAGCCGGATAAATGGAGATGTATATCGGACCTATGGGATAGGAAATTCGTTGTGATTGGATAAAATGCAAAACAACCGGATCGCATATATATGGATGATATCGACAAAAATGTTACTGTAATGAAATAGATGGGTGGCGGTATCTAACGGCAGATATACGCAAAAGACAACTGCACCATAACACTCAGAAACACACACACGCACACACAATTCCTTCCAGTGTGTATGTATATATATATAAATATATAATATGTTAATTATATATATATAATTTAATATATGTATATATATATATATATATAATGATCATATATATATATATATATTATATATCATATATATATATATATATATATAAGAGACC
>NC_087212.1:71512474-71514974 GCF_015104395.2 Macrobrachium nipponense | reverse complement strand
CAGAACATAAAAAAAATAATAATAACAAAACGAACAATTAGACGTTGGACACCCCAATTATTTTCTTGCCCCATCGTTGTGTAAAACAAATGATTCTCCACGTCAAGAGTCTCACAGTTTTTGTTGGCAGTATCCGCGGAAGCCTTTGCAAGCATTCCAGGTCTTTTGAAGCTAACGTCATTTTTTTAGCTTTTACTCTCCAAGTCACTCAAGAAAGACAAAAAAACCTGCTCTTCCTTTATGCGCATTCATTGCCTTTTTATTTTCAATTTCACTTGACTATTTTCTTTTCTTTCAGCTCCGTTGTTATAATGTGGTACCAACAATCCTCTTTTCCATTAATGGAACTTCTTCTCCTCCTCCAACTGTTTTGAGAGAAGTTATTTAGGAAATCTGCGGGGAGTAAACAAACAGAAAAGTCTCAGAGGAGCACATACCGGGGAAGTCTGGCGGAGAAAGTCTCAGGCTGCTGCTGCTGCTTCTTAAGGAAACGGTTTTGCAAAGATGGTCAGGCAGCGCTCAAGAATTTGATCCCAATAAAACTGGCCGCTCTGGGTACAGCTCAGACCTTCAACTCCGCTTTGAGCGAACCTAAGATAAGCTTTTCATTTCCTTCCTTTTTCGTTGCTGCTTTCCTCGTCCTCTCCTGGGATACATGAAAAGGGCCGGAGGGGCGAGAAAAGAAGTTGCTCTAAAGACGTTCGGTGTTGATTAATTTTCTTTCTCTATTTCACGAGATCTCTGACATAGTGAACCAATCTTCCTTCAAGGCATTATTTTTCATTCGCCTCTATTTCTAAAACAATAGCACTGTATTTAAATATCGGTTTCTTTTTTCTTATTAACAAGGGAGTACTTTGATCCTCTTTTATTGAGATTTAATACGGCGGAAATCAGCTGTTCTCCTTCATAACAATTTTTGACAGCCTGAGTTTGAGAGGTGACATTGCGATAAAAGGAGTACTCCAGTCACAATTCTTTCACCCTTAATGCTAAGTCAATTCTATTCGATGAAATCACTTTGGACAATTATTCTTTTCTAGATAGACTTCATTCCGACCGCTCCACAAACTCAATCTACTAAAGTTTAAAATTCAAAAAGTTAGAGTCAGTAACACAGGTGTTCCTTCTTTTGTAGCTCTCCTGGAGTAGAAGCTTTTTCTAGGACACAGAATCAGGCACATAAATACATTTCTCACTTTCAGTCAACAAAGGTTAAAGAATACATTTTTATATTTTTAATATTCATATTAAGATGAGCACATTTTAGTTTTCTGAAAAAGCAAACAATTGAGATTCTATTAGTTTGTCTATCCGGACCTTTCCTGTCCCCCCTCAGATATTAAAAACCACTGAGACTACATTGGTGTAAATTGCTATGTGACCATCTACCCTCCAATCATGAAACATATCAAATTGCAGCCTTCTAGCCACAGCAGTTTTAATTTTATTTAACGTTAAAGTTAGCCACGATCGTATGTTTGGCAACGCTATGAGACAGGCCATCACCGGGTCGTGGCTGAAAGCTTCATGGGCCACGGCTCACACAGCATTATACTATACTGAAAACTCGATTGCGCCGAAGAAACTTCGGCGAATTTTTTACTTTTTATTTACGGATACTCTATATCAGCTAAGCTCTAATATGGTTCACACACTCATAAACTATGCAGTGAAAATAAATAGCGTTTACGACTTAAGTGATGGTTATTTATTCTTTCAACATAACAACAACAAAAACATAAAGGCGTACAGGGCTGGATAAAAATTAATCTAAATTTCTCTTTACTTCTCTCTAGAAAAACAACGAATGAACCACGACAAGATCAGTGGCACGAAAAAAAAATAACGAGGTTGAAAAACAGGCAACGTGAACGTTCGATTACACTATTATTCAGAAGTTCTCTTCAGGATGATAAATAGCAGGAATTTAAATTGCTCTGTCTCGTCCTTTCCTCTCACCAGAAGGAATCCCTCTCAACCCGGAATAGGATTAATCGAACTGCCTGAGAAGCGTCTGAAGAGCGAAGGAAAACAGTTAATTCCAATTCGAAGGCGCCTGCAAAGAAACTCGGTATCCCATAAAACAGCTTTTTTCTCTATCTGTGATTCTATTACAGTATCCATTTCTCCAAACGACAATCCAGTAAATTAACATTATCTACTTGCACTAACGTATGCCCAAAATTCATTCTAATCTAGGAAACTTCAGGGAGTCTTCTCTTCGATGAGTATTTTCAGGAGCGAAGTAGAGAATGAGGGGAAACGTCGCAGCACGATCGAGGATCTGAGAGTCACACTTCCTGAGTATTTGCAGAAAACCTTTCCCAAAGGTCGAGGGTGAGAGCTCAAGCTCTTCCTTTCCACTTCCAAACAACTCCAATCAACAAGGCCGAAGCTTAAGGAACGGAAAAGAAAAAAAAGTATGCATGAATCAGAATATCTTGATCTGTAAACTACGAGCACTTTCAAGGCAAAGCGTTCTTGAAACTGGGAGAGG
>NC_087212.1:71464974-71507474 GCF_015104395.2 Macrobrachium nipponense | reverse complement strand
GAGAATCTACTGTGAAATGCATCAGTAAACATGAGGTAAACAGTAAAATAGCAAGATTTCGTGCAAAACAATGATAAAAGCTGCGAAAGATGCACTCGTGCAAGACAACGTGTACAAAAAAAAGACAAAAAAAAAAGTTCTTCTCGCAATGCATTTAAAGTTTCAGTAAAGAGTCTCTTTGTTTTGGTCCCCGAGATTTTTTCTCTTCAGTTTCTAGGAAACTGCTGCCCCTCACTCTCAGCCTCTTGTTCTCTTTCTCTCATGGTCCGGACTTCCTTCCGCCTAAAGAAGTCACTTAAAGACTAGCACAAGTCAAGTCATTAGCCCTTTGTCAGGCAGTTAGCGAGGGACTTCCCTCTTAACGCCTCTCCTGTGCTAACTTCATCAGCTTCTCGACCTCATTCTACTTTAATCCGGCAATTCTCTCTCTCTCTCTCTCTCTCTCTCTCTCTCTCTCTCATACAAACACTCGCACGCACATATGCATACATACATACACACACATATATATATATATATATAATATATATATATATATATATGTGTGTGTGTGTGTGTGTGTGTGCATTTGTAATAAAAAACAATGTCCTCTTAACTTCTCAAATTCTTCAAAGTTCTTGGAAATGCTTGACATTACAAAGCCTGAGATCCAAATGCAAGGCCAGATGAAAGGACAGGAAGAAATTCTGACATCCGCAACAGGATTCGAATCAGCATCCGGAGTATAAGAGCGAGGTTGCATTATAGAGTTTGATACTCCTGATGCGGGTTCGAATCCTACTATGGATATACTTACTGATGAGAGGGTATCGTGTTTTATTAAAACTGCATTACGAATCTGGAAAAACGTTACAAGTAGATTCTCTCTTCTCTCTCTCTCTCTCTCTCTCTCTCTCTCTCTCTCTCTATATATATAATATATATATATATATATATATATATTGTGTGTGTGTGTATGTGTTTATGTGTGTTTTCTTTCCCTTATTGGAGTGAGTGGTACCCGATGGATATATGTTAGCCTTCTACTAGTATCTCAGCAAGAAGTCTTTAGGAATGAGGGTGCTAGTCCTACCCCCTTTTTCTTGGTCCTAGCAGACGCTGGTATCCATTTACAACTGGCTGGACTAGTGGAAGTTGGGCCAGGAGCCAACCACGACCTAACAAACTTAATTTGGAAGGTTTTCTTATCTGTACAGCGCCCACTAACACACACACACACACACATATATATACACTAGTATATCTTGTAAAATACTTTCCTCCATCACAGTACTTAAGAAGTTTTACTGCGAAAGAAGATATTTCGCGAAATAGGTAACATCGTAATCCTGTCAGAAGAGAGCCAATTTGTAGCAGTAAACTGAATGGCCCAAGAAAACTGCAGTAAGTTGGGAAGCAAAGCCAAATAAGACGTTCTTTGTGTTACATCTCATGAATTTATTGGCGCATTACATGAACGTCTTAAATTAACAGCTATATGAAACTGGGAAAAGTCTTACAAAATATGTCGAAGAAAGAATATATATAAATACATACGTATCTATTGTCGAAACACTTGTATATTATCGTTTGCCGTGATCGGTATATTTCTTGTCACAGCTAAAGCCAGGACCCGAACACTGGCCACCTCTTATTCAAACTAGCTCATCTGAATAAGCTAGTTTGAATTTAAGCACTGAGCGTATGCATTATTTTTGTAATTGATTATTCACGTCAGGAATCCCGGTACGTAAACAAAGAGTGATTACTTATCTTTTCATCTTTTGAAGTGAGAGAAACCTACGCTTGTAAATTCAGTCTAATTCCACGTAAATATCAGGTAGTCTTCACCGTTGTTAAAAAATGCCAACCTTTCTTCTGTTTCAGCTTCAAGCTTTTGTCTTAAACCTAAACAGCCATTATTTTTACAACGGTGAAGAGTACCTGATATTTACATGCGATTCCCCATTCATTGCCATTGAGGTTTGGAATTATTACTACAAGATTAACTGACTTTACATGCGTAGGTTTCTCTCACTTCAAAAAATAAGTAATCACTCTTTGTTTACGTATGGGGGATTCTTGTTAATGAATAATCGTTACAAAAATAATGCATACGCTCAGTGGTTAAATTCAAACTAGCTTATTCAGATAAGCTAGTTTGAATAAGACGTGGCCAGCGTTCGGTTCCTGGCTTTAGCTGAGACAAGACAAATACTGATCACGGCAAACAATAACATACAAGTGTTTCGACTATTTTCTTAAATGCCATGGGGGAGATAGTAAGTGTCAGATAAACATATGTAGGTGAAAAAAAGTGGAAGAAAACATGGATGTAATCTCTTCATTCTAAGTGAAGAAGTTAAGGAGCCCTTGCTATTTATGTTTACCAGTGCCTGCAGATCAATGTCAGTTTACAATCAAGGACTGTCGAAGCACTGAAGTATTTTTCCATCAAACATTTTAAGTATCTACTGCGGTCGTTTATCCATAAGTGGTAGTAGGTACGCTTCCTGGACACAAATACGACCACAATCCAACCCCAGTTCATTATGAAAGATCTATATGATATTTGAGATTACATGTCATGTCAGGGCAATATTACATACAAAACCTTGACGAACTACTTAGCAACAAAGACCTAATATTTTGTTGCCTTTTGAACATTAACAGGATCGTGAACAGCATAAAGGATGCCATTCATTCCTCTGCGTCTTTGCAAAGCAATTTGCTCCTGATTCGTATTAAGTATAAAAACTGTGATGTCAACTGTTTTGTCTTTTCTAAATTATATCTAGACTGAGTTTTATAAATGGCTGTCTGTCATGGAGCTGTATTCCTACTATTTAATCTTGACACACACACACACACACACATTTACCCTACTTTTCTCTAAAGAGCCAACTTCATTAAGAGATGTTATCTCTCTCTCTCTCTCTCTCTCTCTCTCTCTCTCTCTCTCTCTCTCTCTCTTATTTAAAAAAAAGAACAGTAGAATATAATGTCCATCCTCTACAAATGTTGAGGAATAAAATGAAAGTAATAATAATTTCAAAATGCGATTAAAATACAGGTGATAGACATTATACCAAACACGTATCGACCCAGTCTTGAAACAAAATTGAGCCTTCACGAACAGACATTCAACTGTCAACGATTTTAAAAGCAATCCTGAAATTTCTTAAGTGGAAACAGACAGTTTGACAAGGTCAGAGGTTCGTACCTTGGTCGCCAGAGAGACCTCCAATCAAGATCTTGCTTCCGGGGATATACAAAGCGCTACTGTGCATCCAACTCCCTTTCAACCCATCATCAGAACAGTGATTTTATGCAGGACACATTTCTATGTAAAAGCAGAAGGTTAGACAATGGTTTACGATAGTCAAGGATACCTCCTAAGCCATCAAAAACTAGGTGCTGCTTTGGCATGTTGCCAACGCGTCACCTATCCCGAGGCGCTAGTACTAAGCATGGCGGAAGCTCATTGGGATACCGTGCTGAGTACTTGCCCCTCTACATTGGAAGTTAGACAGATTATATCAATACACGGTGTCTTCGTGCGGCCGTCTACTTTACATTTGCTATACAGCGTTTTAAAACTTGCACGGTGTAGACATTTTTTTTTCCTTGTAGATAACAAGCCATAGTAGCACCCATATTTTCCTGGTAAAAACAGACAGACAGACAGACAAGGGGTTACGACAGTCAAGGATACCTCCTAAACTATCGAAAACTCCCTCCATCATCCCAACTCCCCCGTCCATCATCATCATCCCAGAATCCGCCGTGGAGAACAGGCCACCATTTCCAAAGGATATATGTTTTCCAAACAATGAACTTTCGCACCAGAAATCTTCACCGCTTGTAATCAAGGATCAGGAATTGCGCCTCGGGCCCAGACAAGAAACCCACAATCGAAGATTAAAGGCGGATTCCACTAAACAATACTCGCCACGCCAACAATAATGTCTCGAGCCACAATCGTTTTCTTCTTCTTCCTCTTCTTTCCTTTCCCCCTCTCCTTCTCTTCTTCTGTCTCATTCCCTTCCCCGTGACCGATATGAAATTTCTCATCAACGAAATGGGAACACCTATTCTTTATGACTTGCTTCGACTTTATTTTTTTTCATTTTCACAAACACCACCCAGAGATTATGAAACAATAAAAACAGTTCGCAGCTGACAATCCAATACCTTCAAATATGATGTTTCTTTGCCATTCGTATCTCGGTCAACAGGGATTATTTCGTGCTGCTTCCACGATATAAACGCCTTCGGGGGAGGAAAGCCCCCAAAACTGCTCATACACTGTACAGGAAATGTGTTCATAGACACAAGAATGTTTTAAGAGCTTTATATATTATAACATTAGCTTGTTAAAACAAAGTAGCTTCATAAAATATAAGTCACGTTAACATTTTAAAAAGCACTTTTACCAAAAAAAAAAAAACGTTACGTAGATTAATTTTTACCTACTTAACCCGGAGGTAAAACTTTTATACCTGTGTGTTTGTTTATCTGTGTACTTGGCTAAGGTTTGGAAAGGCAGCATATAAAAATAATAATTATCGTTATTTTTTTAGACTGTTGGCCATAGGCAAAGGAATTTTAGGGTGGTTAGAAGCCCAGTGGGGCGGAGAAGAGGGAATTTATCTCGTTGCTTGTTATATATTAACACCATACAAAACGCAAAGATGAAGAAGAGAAAAAGTTAAATATAGTATCATCAAACCTTTTACAAACACAGAAGCTGGTGCTGGTGCCAATAAAATAAATCATGTACTGGTTATCAGGATTCATTCAATAAAAGCAAATGATAATATTTGTTCAGTCAATCTCCAGTTGTATTACAGTCACTCGACTAATCATTGAAAAGAAGAGAAAAATCATCCTGTTATGCATTCGATTCCCATTGAATACGAGAAAGAGTATTATGGAGATTGTTTCCAAATGTTGCCGTAGCTAGATTCCGAACAGTCCTTTGTCAGCAGGTGTTTAGCCCTTTCCAAACAAGTTAATTCATGGAACAAACAAGTAATTCATGGAACAAACAAGTTAATTCATGGAACACGCCTAAATTACCATCGACGACCATAAAACAAAACCAGGGAAATGGCTTTGGAGCCATATGTTCCTCTCAATAAAAGAGAGAGAGAGAGAGAGAGAGAGAGAGAGAGAGAGAGAGAGAGAGAGAGAGAGAGAGAGAAAACCGTCTGTCTATCCTGTTATCCTGCACTTTCCCTTCTCTTTAATTCGGTTTTCACTAACTTTCACATTCAAATGATGACACATGAATTGTAGAACTCATTGGATGGTGTTTCTGAGCAATCTGAATTCCCTCGCCAAGAGAGTTGATAACTCATATATACAACTAATTTTTCTTTCTATAGGTAAGGAATAAGGGAAAAGGTCTTAAGAACTATTCCTGTATTGGTTTACTGCTTTATCATGAGGTCCGAAGAGGTATTTCCATTTTATATGAGTAAGCAAACATGACACGCATGATCATGGGTTAACAATTAGGGTCTGTCGTAAGGTTGCTTGTTACTCTTGTTGTTACTGAAAATCTACAACACTCGTACATCGAAAAATTTAAAATTTTCTGTTCTTACAATGAGAAATATAATTAAGTAAAAGATTTTTGTTTAGAAATGTGTTTTTAACAATTCTATTCATTGAAATGAAATGATTCAATAACGGTTCAAGTTACATGTACCTTCCACTTATCCTACGCTGTAGGCACCTGTTATCATCAATATTAATATTGACAGATATTCATTTGGCCATTGTTACGCATGGCAAGTTTCCACAGACTATAATACACACATATGAAAAAAAGAATGAAAAGAGCAGCACACTAATACAAAAGTCTATAGACTGAAATGAAGAGGTAAATAGCACTGCTCTAGGGACACGAAGAGAATCAACTATCTCATTTCTCCAGCTAGCAAATCCAAGCAGTATATTCATACATAAACCCTTCGATATCTTACAAAGTAAAAGCGCAAAAATAGAGGAAAAAAATGCGACGACGTTTCTTCGGTGCAATCCAGTTTTCTGTAGAGTACATAATGCTGTAGGAGCCGTGGTTGCCAGACGCACGATTAAGGCCAACTTTAACATACAATAAAATGAAAACTACTGAGGCTAGAGGGCTGCAATTTGGTGTCTTCGATGATTGGAGTGTGGATGATCAACACACCAATTTGCAGCCCCTCAGCCTCAGAAGATTTTAAGATCTAAGGGCGGACAGAAAAAGTGCGAACGGACAGACAAGGCCGTCACAACAGTTTTCTTTTACAGAAGACTAAAAACTACACTTTAATTAATCCTAGTTCTACAAAGAAATTTTTTACATTATAAAATTCGATGTGGAAAGACTTGGGGCTTACGATGTTTAGTGAACCATGGCATCAGCATTTTGAAACCTTCGACCAAAAACGAGCAAAACTCAAAATGGTCAGTTAAGTCCCCCGGGGGGAGGAATTTTCTATTCTAGTGAGGAAGAAAGCCATGACGTGGCCTCTTAGATGGAAATGATTGACCACAGCTCACAGCTGACAGCTGACTGACTTACTGACAACATTCAACGATTTTGGAGAGTTTTATCCTGTTTGAGAGAGAGAGAGAGAGAGAGAGAGAGAGAGAGAGAGAGAGAGAGAGAGAGAGAGAGAGAGAGAGAGAATTTCAACAAAATTTCAGTAACATTTCCTGTAACTGGAAATACAAAATACACTACAGGCGCACATTACCTTAAAAACAGAAATACTGTATACGCAATAAATATCAAATCTGAACGCGTTCTGGCAAAAGCTCTGCCTGCAAAAGCTAGGAAAGCGCGATTTCATTTAATCCCTCACGCCGGTGAAATAAACCTCACGCTTCTGCCTCATCATGTAAACTTGACTCTGACCACTTGAATTAACATAAATCGTATATAGACGTGAAAGGCGGCGCACATCTCACCCCCCATTTTTAGCTTCTCCCACAATTTCACTTCACACGTTTCTCTACTCGAAATGATCTGCTCAGCTCTTCGTGCATTTTACCAACTTCTCGACGGCAGTCATGTTTACCCCGACCTGTTTTTTTTTTCATCCGTTTTCCGGTTTATTTCAGGTTTTCGCGTCACATACAAAAATGAGAAAGACTCTTCGCGATATCGATGAGAGAGAGAGAGAGAGAGAGAGAGAGAGAGAGAGAGAGAGAGAGAGAGAGACCTGTCGCTCGACTCCCTCGATTGATATTAAATGGCAGATGTCCGATCAGCGACGAATACAGAAACACACGTTCCTCATTACTTGAATATAGGCTCTGCAATATACCTGCTAGGCTGCAGGGGTTTTCAACCTGGGGTACGCGTACCCAAGGGGGTACGCCAAGGGTCTGTCGGGGGGTACGCGCTCTCCATGGCACTCGAATGAATGTTAGATGTCGTCCTTCAATGTGCTTTAGCAAAAACTGCTCCTCGGCCAACTAGGATGGTTAATGAAAAGCAGTTTCAGCCGTTTCATTGACTCCCTTTGCAGTTGATGTAATAATAACGTATTTTGTTTTTGTAGCTCCGTACCATAACCTTGATAATGTACAACATAGCCAGAAGCAAATAATTATAAAAAAATTGTCTTTATTTTATGGAATTATTTGTTTACAATGTTATTTGTTATGTCAGGAGAGTTAAATACTTACTTCCCATCTGTACAGTACTTGCAAATATACAGAATAGAATGTTTTTCTGAACTGGTTTTGTTGTCCACGTTATACAAAGTGAAGGAGGTACATTACTGACATTACAAAAACCCGAAAGGGTACGGGGGGTGGGGGGGTGGGGAGAGAAATAGGTTGAAAACCCGTGTGGTAGAGTACTTCACCATCTTGTTAAAACCAATCAATTTCCAGTCACTTTACCCCACATTCATTTTCTACTATGAACGCAGTTTGTTGAACGAATCTGTCCTTTGAACCTGGTAAATGAATTACACCACGTATAATGAAGTGAATTAACATGCCACGGATACATAACAAACTTTAGTAAACTCTCCCTTGGCCCCATATGCCAGTCCTACGAACCCAGCACTATATTTGGGATGTTAAGTACATAAAGAATCACTGTCACCAGTTGGCTCGAAGTAGCACATCCCTAAACATGAATGACCGATAATGCGAAAAGTCGAGTATACGGAATACTATATTTATCACTATTATACATATATCTATATATATATATATATATATATATATTAATATATATATATACGTATATATAATATATATATATATATATATATATATTATATATATATATATATATGAATAAATTTTTCCCCTATAGAAAGCACAGCAATCAGACTGATTTTACGGCACAACTTATTCTAATTGAAACGTATATCACTATTACTTTAAAAATAACTTTGTCATTTTACAATAACATCACCGCTTTAGACACCACCAAAGTATTTTCTTTAATGAAACTAAGTTTTGAAACTTGTACAACGAGAGAACTACTTGAGGTGAACTTTTGCCTTTTTTTTACGTACCATGAGTAGAAAACAAAGACTTCGGATGCGCACTTAAGCCCTGTATAGGGATAGTGACCGGTGTTGCCGAAAAGTGGAAGTTTAGATACACCAAGGTCTAGATTCCAGTCTAGAACTTGAGATACACAATATGATCGAGCGCAGTAATGGCGTCTACATTTTACGATTTGCCACACCCAGGGCGGAAAAAATGCCCACTCTAATTTTAGGGATTTATTTTGGTCAGATATATTATTTTCATATATAAAGTGATTCATTTACCTATATTCTCGGTCACTGGCATATTTGTATATATGTTTATATAAAAAAGACTGAATAAAGAGCCATCAAAATACGGTTGTTTTCGCTGAATTATGAAACGGCAGAAATCAATCGAGCGATGTCTTGATTGACAAATCGAACGCAAACGATAACAGAATGACAGCTTTAGGTTTCCATCTAATTAAGGTATCTTAAACCTATTCAATTTTTTAATACATGTAAAAAGTGATTGTGATTTACTTGATAAGGTACGTAAGTTCTTTGCAAAGTGATGTTGTATCTCATGTTTAGTTCTATATAATAGTCTCTCTATCATCCGATGTTGTAGCATGCCAAGAGACCCATAAACCTTTTGGTTTTCCCGTTAACATATGTTTACGGGAACCGATCTTTTGACTGTGAAGGAAGGCATATATTATCTTATATATACGTTAGATTTTACCGATGGTTGAATGCCTTTGAAATTGAAGCAAGCGTGGAAGTCAGTGGTGTGGAAATGAGGCAAAGCTGATTGCTACTGTTTCCGGCGCAAACAGAGGCACTGATAAAGAGACAGTAGGCGATTTTGAAGCGGTGTGACTATAGGATGTCAAGATTCCTGGCCACAGTACGGGGGAAGGTAGCGTCCGGCGGTTGGCAATTAGACTGAAAAGGTTTGGTGGACATGTGATGGGAAGAGAAGGGAAACAGTTTAGTAGAAAAGCAGCATATTGTGGATAAAAGAGAGAGATGCATGAAGACCTACATTAGACAGGAATTCAGGCAGAGAGGGCACAGGGCACGAAGGGCACAGGAGAGAACTCGGCAGAGAACTCACTCCACCTAAACCGAAAAAAGGGAAGTTGGCTTAAAAGTGTTCATATTTATAAGTATTATTAGAGCCTATACCGAGAATAAACATTCCTATGCATTAAAATATCGATCATAATTTGCCCTATATATTATGCCATCTCAGGCTCCAACTCCAACGCCTCCCCCCCCCCCCCACCCCACCCTTTTCCCCTTTCCCCAACCGCGCCCTCTCCAAAGAACGCCACAACCCTCCCTGTTTCAAGTGACTTCAGCTCTGAGTAATCTCTTCATAATGATTCATCTTGCTCTGATAGGGATCAAGCTTCTAAGCATTTGCAATAATTCCATAAGTTGTGAAGACGAGGCACTTGGAAATATAGATTCAAGAAACGACACTGAAGAAGGAGGAGAATCTCAAATACTGGAAGTGAATTTTTAAAAAGTTTTTTATATTCATCCTAAGCCGTGGGTAGCATCATCCATGAACATTCCTCAGTGACGCTATTTTTAAAATCGTGTCCTTGTACAGTCACCCTTTTCTTCCTACTGTCAAGTTTTCTTTCTATCTTTTTTTCGAAGTAAGCTTTAAAAGTGTCCCTACTACTAGCCAAAGAGCAAGAGGTTTAGATATAAAAAGTAGCGCAACTAAATAAGGTTACACTCATAAAAGGTCTCTCGCACATTTCTCCAACCTTAAGTGAGGTACGAGAGAGAGAGAGAGAGAGAGAGAGAGAGAGAGAGAGAGAGAGAGAGAGCGTGGCATAATCACTTAATTATTCAATGAAGCCATAAATATTAAAGAACCCTTTATTATATCATTCAAATCTTTTCTTCATTTAAAGTATCTAACTTTCGCCTTCAAAGATAAATGCTCACAAACTCTGATGGAAGACCTGAGACCTTTTGACATTTCTAATCTATTAGATTACCTACAGGGATATGCATAACAAAACACGATAAAAAAAAACGTAAAATGGAAGAGAAAATGCCATGAAATATGCAAATTCTCAAGTGTAAAAGTGGACTTTCAACAACGTCACTGTTGGAGCTTAACCGCGAGGTGGGTGCGGAGAAAAGAAGAAAATTGAGCTAGATTAAATAATATCGCCTTGCCACCCGGGCTCTACTGAACGAAGCGAGGCCCCTATCAATAAAGAAACAAAAACATACGCCACAGTTTGACACAGTGTGAACAAACACAACACCAGAATCACTATCTTCACTACAGCCAAATAGAAATGAACATTGAATTCTGCACAGATAAAAGAAATAGGAATAACTTATCTGTTACATTGTTTTACAAAAAGTCGGTTACGTGGCCTCCCATTTACACCACTGGAAGGTGACAGTGAATTGCCAAAAGTATAACCACAAGGGGAAAGGGCCCCTGAATTCTTGTTCTGTCTACCTTCGCAAGAGGAGAAAATGGAATCTCACCAAAGGTACTTTAAAAGCGAAACTGTCTGAACCAGACAACAAAGTTGAAAGAAGACTTAGAAATAAATTTTCGATAACCAATCTCGCCATAGCAACAATGACTTACTTATTAAATATAAAACGGTAAAAAAATGTAGTCGAATGCCAAAAAAATAATTTTCAACTGGACAGGAAACAGGTAACAGTTATCAAAAATAAAATTTTACTAATGAAGTGACCAATAACAATGATATTACAGGGAAAAGGTTAAAAACTGTTACGACAAATGTACGTATACACATACCACAGATTAATGCTTATTTTGCAACTTTTGCCATGGGCATAGTCCATACGTTTATCTCTCCTCCTCACAAATCTATATTTTGTCCCAAAAGGGTCGTTTGGCAATAAGCGTCGTGAGGGGAGGTTACTGTCCTGCAGGCATAAAAATACTCTATCCTTACCACATTCTTGGCGCCCTGGAGATCAACAAATAACACAATCGTGACGTGGGATGTTTGTGTCTGGGTACAATTTCTGGCAGTTTGTTGTGTATAAGTTAAGAATATCTTAGTTTAACCAGACTACTAAGCTGATTAACAGCTCTCCCAGGGATGGCCCGAAGGATTAGATACTTTTACGTGTCTAGGAACCAATTGGTTACCTAGCAACCTAACCTACAGCTTATTGTGGGATCCGAACCACATTATATCGAGAAATTAACATCTAGTCACCAGAAACAAATTCCTCTACTCCACGTTGGAGAGTGCGAACTCGGGACTACCTAATCGGTAGACGAGCACGTAAACCACTCGTCCAACGAGGAACTCCTTGTCGTCGTGTATAACAATTACGGTATATGAAGAGAGCTGCGGTGCTTCAATTTCTGATCATTTGCATTCAAGGCCAAAATGAAGCACAAACTAAAAAAAAGCTGCAGGGGACAAAACAAACATTATCACTATTATAAAGTAGCTGCATGAGACCACTAAGTCCTATTCCTTAGTTACTGAAGGGAAAGCGAAAACTGGAGGAAAGTACAATTAAAGAAGCTGAACAAACAAGTAAGAGAGAGCCGAGTAAATGGGCCAACGAAATGAAGAAGGAGGCCGAAGGAAGAGTGACTTATCCATGTATGCTGGCGTCACGGAACAAGAAATCATATATATTGCATATAAATATAAATATATATATATATATATATATATATATATTATATATATATACATATACGTAATATATACATATATATTAATTCCGAGGTAGAGCAAATTAGATATTAAAGGACATTGTAGCTCGATATATGTATATGAATCACGGAAATGTGATATTACTTATATTATATACATATATTTAATATTATATACATAAAATATTTATATATCATACATATATATATATATATATATAAAATAATATATATATATATATATATATAGAGAGAGAGAGAGAGAGAGAGAGAGAGAGAGAGAGAGAGAGAGAGTGTTCGTCTCAGATTTCTCTGGCTGATGACCTATGCCAATGCCCATAATTCTCATTTTATATAACGGGGAAGCTATGTTACTTTACAGAGCCATACATCACTGCCTAAGTTTTATACTTGTGCTGTTTGTTTATAAGCAATCAATATGTACCTGGCTGCCGATTTACTTCTATTTTTTTCTTAAAATTTTCTTGTATGTTGTATCTCTTCTCATACGCCAATCAGGTAGTACAAGATGAAAATTGCTGTATATAAGTAACGTATGTGCATGCAGATACGTGTATGGGCAGACATATACAAAAGGATTTGTCATTTAAAGTACGAAAGAATAATACCAATAGTTGCCAATCCCCATGACGCTCCAAGAATGAAAAGAAGTACGCTAAATAACACGAGAACACAAAACGATCCCCTTGTCAAAGATTTTCGATGTTAATGCTTGGGAAATCTGAGAACATCTTTAAAAGTTAACTGAACTCTCAAGCAGACAAAAATCGAAATTTTCTGACACCTAAGAACGCCTCAGTGGCGTGGTTGGTTTGGTGTTTGCTTCTCACCTCGGTGATCGCGGGTTCGATTCTCGTCCATTCCATTGAGGAGTGAGAGATGTGTATTTCTGGTGATAGAAGTTCACTCTCGACGCGGTTCGGAAGTCACGGAAAGCCGTTGGTCCCGTTGCTGAATAACCACTGGTTCCATGTAACGTAAAAACACCATACAAACAAACACGAGAAAATATAAGAACAAATGAGAGACGCATCAGTATCAATTTCCAGCTTAGAATCCGACACCTTTTAGATGCCCTCATTATTGTAGCTATTTCTTTAAATGTTAATTTCTTTGATATTTCGATCTGCATGAAACCACAAAAAGCAACAGCAATGAAATTCAATGAATATAAAAGAATTTAATCATAAAGTGATGGCGAATGGAAATAATACGAATGATCACGTTATATATATATATATATATATTATATATATATATATATATATTATATATATATATACATATACACACAGAAATATATATATATATATATATATATATATATATATATATATATATATAGTATATATGTGTACACATGTAACACCTTTCCTATCATGGCTTTCCATATTTTTCTTATCTTGAGGGCAAAGACAATTTGATAGTAGCGTTTGGCTGACATGACCTCTCTCTCTCTCTCTCTCTCTCTCACTGCCGACACCGCTCTTTCACTCTTTCTAGCGACCAACCTCTCACACAACCCACACACATATATATAAATAATATAAATATACATACGTACACATACACAATATATATATATATATATATATATATATATATATATATATATATATATATATATATATATATATATATGTGTGTGTGTGTGTGTGTGTGTGTGTGTGTGTGTGTGTTTAACTAAAAGCAGACAGACAAATTTAGATATTCAACTTAATTATATAAAAGGTAAGTATTCAGAGCGACCAGGAAGCCCCACACGCCACAAAAGGAACTGAAGGCCTTAATTCAGCAGCCAGTCTAAAACATTCATCATTGGCCGAGGATCGATGATGGATGAGGGTCTCGACAAAGCTCTCCAACATTTCCCGCATAACAGAGAACGAAGTCAAGCATGCAATAGCGAATGCAACGAGCGGCTCATGAATTACATCAATAGCTTACACAGCGTTAATCGCGCCATTTTTGGTCTAGTAACACGAAGCCCTTAGATGAAGAGATCAGGTCGAGAGGCGTCGATTCAAGGGGAAAGAGTTCTAACGGAAAAGAAGAATATGAAAGAACGGATTAAAAGATAAAAGACAGTAGCTACATGTGCATATCAAACCTCGGTTTCACAGGAAAAAATCAAATTATATTTTATAAAATATATATTTCCGATGTGGATGAGCATAATCAGTGGATTGCCAGACCACAGATAATCAACAAATTACACCAAAACGCGGATAGAATGACCAAAGATTTTTCTTTTATTTAAAGAACACAAGACAACTGGTACTACCAAGAGAAATGAGCACGCGAACACCCAACTTGACTTCAAGAAAGACGGAGGAAAGATCCGCAAACGGCTGCAGCAACGTTAACAAATGAGGAGAGCTGTGCGCGAGGTTGGAGCAGCAGGAAAAAGCAGCAGTAGCAGCAGCAGCAGCAGCGTGTCTGCCCGGGCAGCCCCATTTGCATGTGACGTAAAATGCACACAATACTTTCCGCTCCAAAAAACGCAAAGGCATTTTAAACTGTGAAGGGGAGGCCCATTGGAAATGGACTCGTCCCCCAAAATAGCCTCTCGTTCCTCTGTTTCGCTTTCATCTTTATGGCCATGTTTGTGGCTCAGGTACACGCAAGACACTATTTCGCACGGAGGGGATGAGGGATTCGCCAAAGAGCAGAAAGTGCTGAGAGAGAGAGAGAGAGAGAGAGAGAGAGAGAGAGAGAGAGAGAACATTCCGGTCTCAAAAGAGACCAAGGGAACGGAACAGGCGAATCTACTAAGCCTAAAAAAAAGAAAAAAAAAGAAATGGAACAAGACTTAATGTGGAAATACAAAATCCTAATCCTTAATTTACTAATAAATAAGCAATAATCAGGAGATAACTAAAAAGTTATTTCCTTAATCACATTTACTCTGCTCGGTACAATGAGAAGCATAAGACGTTCCCTATCCTATTTTCTGCACACAGTAAAAGGGTAATAAATATCTAAGGTTTCTAAATAATGAAAAATGGTATATCTTAGACCGCTCAGCATATTTTCTAGGTGACATGGCGGTTCATCAAATTTTACCAATCCTGCAACAGAGACATTGAAATGTTCTCACCATTTATTCCTTTTTAAATGCCATCCTGTTGTCCAAACGCGCAATGTGATATGCAGATATTCTGATTAAATTTTAAAAGTGAAAAAGGGAGAACATGGAAACATATTTTCAACATTCTACATTAATTCATCCCGCTACCACAAACAACTAGTGAACACTTTCCCTAAACCTTTATAATACCTGCTACAAAGTGGATTGGCCAATTAAAACTTTTACCTAAAATACTGTCGAGGTAGGTTAAACTGGAGGAAAAATATGACTACATAATCGTGACTTCGGTAAAATAACCCTCACAATACTGCGAACATAAATGGTGTAGTTAATATGAGATAAACCTTTTCCAGTATTACGCAAAATAATGATGAGCTAGTTCAAATCAAGAACAAAGTGCTCAATTACTAAGTAAAATAATGGTGAACTAAGTCAGGTGAAGAGGAAATGATATTTACATAAAAAAGAATGAACCTTGTCAAATGGATATATAAAAGCATTGCGCATAAGAACGCCGAAAAAGTCAAATAAATATGAAAAAAGGTCGGAAAATTATTATAAATTAGGTGAGATAAAACCATGGCATTGAAAAATACAGCTTATCAGCGATTTCTAAGCTAAAATGGTACAAAGTTTACAATGGCAGGAATGAAATCCAATACCAGTGAACATACCTCTAGTGATTACATCGCATGAGAGGGTAAGTACCTTAGGTTTTGTTATCACAGCCTTCAACGGAGAGCATCATCTAACATTTACAAATGAACCAGAGTAAATGAAATAAAGAAAAGATTTAGCGAAAGAGCTTTGGACATGTGTAAGGGCCCTTCAATAAATCACAATATCAATAGAATTATAGATGGAGGGAGGGACTATTTATATGTGAAAATATATCAATTCCGAGGTAGAGCGAATAAGATATTAAAGGACATTTGTAGCTCGAATGATCTATATGAATCACGGTGATGTGATAATTATTCATATATATATATATATATATATATATATATATATATATATATATATATATATATATATATATATATATCGAAATGCATAAAATGAAAACAAACTGTAGATAAAATTAAGATAGAAAATGATGTAAACTACTGTGTGTGTGTGTGTGTAGAGAGAGAGAGAGAGAGGTACTTCCGACAGTGGCGGATTTAAGGGTAAGGGTGGTGGGGGGGGGGGGGTGGGCGGGGGGACCTGGTCACGTGCCCCACCATGGATATGAATAATAGAACATTGCGGTGTGTATATATGTGTTTGTGCGCATACGTATATAAATATTGATATATATGTACCGTATGTGTACACACACACACACACACACACACACACACCACACACATATATATATATATTATATATAGTATATATATATATATATATATATATAGTATATATATATATATATATATATATATATATATATATATATATATATATATATATATATATATATATATATATATATATGATAATCCTAGGTCCCACCAACCCACGAGACACTTAGCCGACGGATTCTTTAGCCGCAACGAAGTTATTCCTGATGCACATTTTAAATAATTTTTTTTTTTCTATAAACATTAGTGCTCGTATGAAAAAAAAAAACCATCTTTTAATACCCTTATTATCTGGAAACAGTAATATTGTAATGTTTTTTAAGTTAATATTACTGCTGATCCTTTTCATTTACCTTCGGCTTACGTATATAGGCAAAAAGAATTTCCTATTGGCCAAGCATAATGCAGGGGAAAGGAAAGAAGGAATTTTCTCTCATAATAACATTCTAAATTTCAAAAGGCGATAAAACTTGGAAACCGATTCCACAGTCTGAAAAGGTTAACCTTGAGGTCGTAAACTACCGAAAACAACACAAAGGAAATAGGAAAAATTCAAAGGAATAAAAAAAGAGAGAGAGAGAGAGAATTGACTTTTAAAAATTACACGTCGTTACAGAAACGCGCGAAATATATTTGTGAAAATCATGACCCCAAATATCTTACGGGAGAAAATTGGGTCGAGAGGTTACATGCAATAAAAGGGGCCGACCTCATTTCACGAAAGCTCGAGATAGGGACACAATTTCCCCAAGTGATGGGACGGGATGCAACAAACTTCCCGTGCAGCTTCTGGAAGGAACGTCGATGGGGACTTCAGTCTTGAATTTCGCCGAAAAAGACCCAGATGAGAGGGAAACTAACCTCGGCCTGTCAAAGAAGCATAAAAAAGAGTGCAAAGGATGAATCCAAAAATTTTCTTTTATTCGGAATGAAGAGAACAGCACAAACTGATGTAAGGTAAAATAATCGAACATTTATATAGTCGAAATTAATGCGAATGACCTTATGAGTCATAAATTTTTCATTTAGGAGCATTTGAAACGAGTGTTTGTGTGAATGAATGTATATATGTACATACATACGTATACACGAACACACACCCACACACATGTACTATATATAATATATATATATATATATATTTATATAATATATATATAATAATATATATAATCTACTGGTAACTGTTTACCAAAATACGCATGTAATTGTAATACCTAAAAACAAAATGCTCTCTTGACTTATCGAATTCTTCACACTTTTTTGGATACGCTTGTTACTACGTAGCTTCAGATTATTTTGAATTATTATTATTCTATTATATATATACACACACACACACACACACACACACATACACACACACACATATATATATATATATATATATATATATATATATATATATATATCACTGGTAACTGTTTACCAAAATACGCATATAATTGCAAAACCTAGCTCTCTTGGTTATCGAATTCTCACACTTTTTTGGATACGCTTGTTACTACTAGCTTCAGTTATTTTGAATTATTATTTTCGAATATTATATATATATATAGCTTATATATATATATATATATTATATATATATATATTATATATATATATATTTTATATATATATATATGTGTGTGTGTGTGTGCGCATACATTCACACACACACACATATATATAAATATATATATAGCTCTAGGTCTCAGATGCTATAGAAAGATTATATATGATGAATGGTACGAAACATTTTAATAAGGAAATGCAAGTCAGTATATATAAGCACGCTTTAAAGATTTTTTTTTTTTTTTTTTTTTTTTTTATTAAACTTAAGAGGTAAAATTCTCAAATCTATGGTCTCTTCCTGGAGCGCGAATTTCCTCGAACACATTTGATGTAGCCCCGTCGTTTCCTCCCTACCACGTCCCGAGGCGCATTACGAGATTAAATCTCACATTTTGTATACCAGAAGTGAGACGGGATCTCTCTTTCGAGAATATGTCTCGTCTTCTAAGTAGAATTCCAGCAAACTACTCAGGGGAAGAAAAATCGCGGTATTCTCAATGCCCACAGGAGGAGCTTTTGTTCAACTCTCGCGATGGTCTGCTGCTCTTGGAAGCAGTGACGACATTCGTTTCAAAGTGCAAACTCTCAAAAATGTTCTGTTCAACTCATGTCAACCTCTCCGCTACCTCAGGCGAAGCTTCCGGTTCCGGTATTTTTTTTTTTTTTTTTTTAACTGTTCGTGTGTGTCTTATTTCAACTAAAAGACTAACATACATTTATGGTCACGACATGTCTTTCACTATACTCTGCTTTTTTCCATCTGTCCACCCGCCTGTGGTGTTCGCGTATGGTAACACTGCGTCCCGGGCTTTAAATAATTACATTCAGCTTACACTCAACAACAATATCCTATTTCGAATATTAACGGTGTAATTCGCATACAGTAAATTATTAAAACACTTTTCAGTTGCAAATGTACACCCAGATATCGTTTTATTTACCTAAAACTTACACATGGTGTAACTCTATAAAGCCCAGGACGCAGTGTTACCATACGCAAACACCACAGGCGGGTGGACAGATGAAAAAAAACAGAGTATTGGAGTTTCGTGTCATTTTTCATACGCGATTATAGTGAAAAAAAAGTGAGCTCATCATTACATTTAGAAGTGATCAGGTATAATACCCAACAATATTCGCAGTATAATTAAGGAGAGAGCTTTTTCCAATCTCCAAAGTAAACAACGCTTCTTGATATGGCACCTTGCAGTTAATAATACTAAACTAATCTGTCAGTGAAATAAAACGTAATTGAGTCCGTCATTTCATTTGGATTACAAGAACCAATGATTCTTGGAATAACTTGAAATTTCCACAACAGGAAAGCGCAACAATACTTAGCTGTTCGATCAGAGGAAGTAAAATAATACGCATTAATTAAGTATTGAAGTGAAGATGGCACATGTGGCACTAGTCCAGTAAAGCCGCCTCGCCATCTTTCCTCATCCCATCCTCTTCACAGATCTACAAATGGATAAACTTAGAGGACTTGGGGAGAATCGATGTAAATTTGGTGGGAGAACGAAAAAGAAATTATACAACAGCTGTTCCTAATTGTCTGTAACTGTTGCCTTGGGAGGGAGTTGGATGAGGCTTCTGCACCGAATACGAAAGATTTCTGAAGCAGCACAAGACCTTCTTTCAAGACGGTTGATGATTTCAGAGGAATAAAGGAAAAGGATAATCGAAGTGGATTGCCGAACATTACTGCACGCAACGTGAAAAACAGAAATTTAAATAAACTGTTAGCAAATAATGAAAGTATCCTATATAAAGGTACTGTAAATTGCCGGGAGGAAATTTTAAGGGACGTTACCTATTGAAAGGTTATCGAAGTAAATTACAGAAAGGTGTTCGAAGTAAATTATTAAAAGATAGTCGGGGCAATTTACTGAAAATGATTGGGGTAAAAAGCAAAATTATATAAAAAAAATCGGAGTGGCTTCCTGAATGTTATCAGAAGTAAATTACTGAACTCTTATATAAGTAGCGCGCTGAATAGTAATCGTTGCAAATTATTAGCAGGCGACGGAAGTAACCCACTGAAAAGGCAATCAGAGTAAAATAATGAAAGTTAATAGAAGTAAAAGTCAATTACTAAATGTAATCATAGTAACATGAGGTAAAGAAAATAAATTATTTATCGTTAGTGGATATTACTTCTAAAAAGGTTTTGTAAGTGGCTAATTGAAGCCAATCAAAGCCAATGATTAAAAGGAAATCGAAGAAAATTGTTCAAAGGTAAACGAAGTAATTATTACTAGAAAATAAACGTAACTTGCTGAAGAGTAATCGAAAGTAACATGCCATATGACTGATTCACATTTTGCAGTCATACAGGCGGTAAATATGGCCATTCAGTGCTTAAAATCAAACATTAATTTACCTACAGTTCATTAAAACTATAATTAAGATAAAAAAAGGTACAAAAAATATAGTCATGAATACGAATTCAATAAATCTGAAAAATGTGATAGAATGTTAAACTCTGAAATAAAAGTAAATCTTCTTTAAAATCCACGTTAGTTTGCTAATCTACTGAAAGACAAAGTAAATGCCTGCGAGGATCGAGGAATGAATTCACTGACATGTAACGAAAGTAAATTATAACAAGGGGAGAGAAGTGTTATCTTAAATCAGTCGAAGTAGATGAGCTTCATCTGCTTCACTGCTGAGGCAATGAAGTTGCAGACATCGAGTGAACTTCAGATGAATTAATTTTACGTCTAAAATATATAATAACACCGGCATAGCCTCATTTCAACAAGTAAAATGCAACAGCAATACACAGAATAAGAGAGTTTAAAAGTAATAGCAGTTTTTTTAGTTACAAATATAACAGTAATTAAAATATCAAAAACTCCGCTTCTTGTATATTTCCATTTTGTTATATTTTCTAGCAACGCTCTGAAATGATATCCTGACGCTTCGGGTGCAAACAGCATCGATTTAATACACTTTCGTTATTTTCTGTTCTCTTTCTCCGCTATGTTTTGTAAATAAGGACAAATGTAACTTTCTTCCACAAAATTTTAGCGATTTGACAAAAATAGAAAACATATAAAAAGATACAATAAGGTTATTTTAATATATAATTATGTTTGAGCAACTCCACGTACGATGCAAAACCTCCATAGCGAATTGATTGGGACCTCTGTATCTAAGAGATTTCTGACATGAATGTAGATTTCCTTAAAACGTAACTAGGCTTTGGTGGCCAAAGACCTTAATTAGTATTTTCTTTCACACGCGATGTGCTAATTCACCTAACTGAAGTACTGAATTATGTAAGGTTCCATCAACTTAGCAAATAATTGCGATATCCACACGAGCATTCGGTATCACTCGGTCGTATTACGTAATTTCTCTAACAACGGAGAAATAATAAAACTGAAATGTTACGACGAAGCCAGAAAAAAGATCAGGAATATGACTGATAACAGCAATAAAAGGTACGGTTATTGAATAAGGTGAAAGCACCTTAAACTAAGAAAAATGAATGGAAAGATTATATCGCCTCGCGGTTAATCATTACTTTTTATTCATTTGCCCACGTATATGGGAGTAAGCAACATGCGTCAGTCATTTGAAGAGCGTGTATGGGAACACTTGTGTTTACCTTCTGTCACATGAACAGCTGCTCGAAGAGGAACAGCAGCATAGAACTGATTTATAAGGAAGAATTTATCTTCATGTAATAAACAAGATTAAAATTTTGTTTTTATATGAAGCAAACATCACGATGGCAACAGTATCTGGTACGTTTTACCAATAATAAATAAGAATAAAATATATTCTTATATGGAATAGACCATCATAATATTTGACATTTTAGCATGATTTACGTACGAATAATATACGACAACGTTTCCCCATATTAGAATATCACAGAATCAGCCAAGACATTTTCAAGTGAAGTGAACAAGTGACATCTATGAGACTCTTTGTCGAGATATACTGAAAACAAATGATGTTCGGCAAACTGCTCGTCTTCAGTCAACCAAAAAAGCAAACTGACAGCTGTCTTCTAATGAACACACAACTTAAATTCAGCTAAAGCAAACCTCAGCATTTGATGAACAAAAACAGTCATAAAAATAGATAGCAGACATCCAATCAATAATCAATATTAAAGAAGAACATTTTTTCTCCTCCGCTTAGCCAAAGTATTTTGCCATCGAACAAAGAACAAATGTTCTAATACACTGTAAATATTCAAACGTTTTTCCATAAGAGAATACGAAACCGAAGGAGAAAAATGACCAGATTCCTACTGTCTGATGCAGGAAAAATGAACCTCCTGTTCAATACTCTTTCCTATCTTGTTGAAGATGAAACAAATTACATTCTAACTTAGGTCAAATTAAATGACACTTTCACATAAAAGAAATAATATGGAAGAAATCAAGTCCAGGCAATTGTTTCCCGAGAGAAGGTCAAAGAATACGGGATAAAAGAAGGGACACAATTAAATGAAGAAACAAGTAAATAAATGCCTAGGCCAGAAGCCAAAGATTCCTCCTTGAAAGATGGAAGGCAATAGCAATTAAGGAAAAAAAATAGAGGAAAAACCAGTAATCACAAATATGGAAACTAAAAGCCACCACAGACTCAATATGAGAAGTATTTACAACACAATGGTGGGTTAGACGCCATGCCGACCGGAGAATTCAAAAGGGAACACGTGCCGTTATATTGCAAGTAGAAAAAATCAATTACGTCAACAAGAGGCAGTCACCGATTTGAAGGAGACACTTCGATTTAGTTCTGTCAGTTGGGAAAACAAACCGTGAAGTTTTTTTTTAAATATAACTAACATCACGCACATGGACAAGTAAATCTAATATAATGGGAAATCCCGAGACGACGAAGAGAATAAACGAGACCAAAATAAATAGGAAATTTACAGATACATATTCAGACATTGGTATTATAATACGGCCTCTCCGAGATGCCTGAAACAGCCTGAACACCGAGAATACCGACACAGACGAGAGGAGTGAGATTGGCTTACGTCACCATAGGATAAAACGACTGGAAGTGAGTGTAGACAGACAAATTGGGGAAACCTGGAGTCTTGGAGGCCTTAAACCATCCTAAATCCCGCGTACCCTATTCAGATACCCTGTCTAGACATTAAAGTGATAGATGAACAGATATTAAGTTCTAACAACAATGAACAACTGCGAAGCGAAGTCATTCAATGCGCTAAGTAGACTGGAGATCAATTAAGAGAATGAAAATGAAGTTCCTCCTATCGTCTTTCAAAATAGATTTCATGCTACCGGTTCATAATTCCCACAAAACCTACATCGACATCCTGATGAAAAGTAAATGTTGGCATTCTTCAAATGAATAAAGATAGATCTGAACCAAAAAACCTTCATCTGAAGACTAATTGGCTGAAAGTGCAGAGAGAGAGAGAGAGAGAGAGAGAGAGAGAGAGAGAGAAGAGAGAGAGAGAATCCAAAAATCACCTTCCATCTGATGACGAATTGGCTAAGTGTGGAGAGAGAGAGAGAGAGAGAGAGAGAGGAGAGAGAGAGAGAGAGAGAGAGAGGACCTTGAATACAGTTTACAATGAATATGGCTCAAAGGGCACCAAGGTTTGGGAGAAGCACTTTCGTTCTAGAGTTGTTATTTTGGCTTGTCGCACACAGACTACAAAAACTTAACAGGTATTGAACACAACGAAGTGGTAGAGAATTAGGGAAACGGATGCCAGCTGAGCTTCATTAAAGTTCACATACAAGAAAATAATCAACCTTAAGTGATGGATTAACGTCTTAGGCTTCATTGCAACGCAAGAAAACATTTAGTATATAAATAAATTTCAGTGGAAGAAAGCACTAGTTTCATCGTGTTAAAAGAAGTATTTTTTTAATAATTCTTGATGAAAGAAGCTTCAATCAGAGTCGTTCAGAAAAGTAACGGTCAAAAGGCTAAAGCATCAGTACCTTAAAATTGCAAATAAATAACCTTGAAAAATGTTATTCACTTTGGTTCTAATTCTTGACTCTATTATGAAGTATTCATATTACAAAAACAGACATTCTTCACCTTTCACGATATTTAGGGATATGTCCAAAGACCTTTCCCCCCATTAAAATGGAAACATTCAACAACAGAAGCATGCATTCATTTTCAATCAAATTTGAGACTCGGCTCCTAAAAGCAGATTCCAACTGTTCCTGAGAATCGCTTAAACTGACCTGTACACGACTTTTTCTTCTCAACAAAATAGAGTATTTCTTTCCATGCATTAAGAACACGTTATTAGTGCATCCATTTTAAATCTTTTATTTTTATTATAAAACTTTCCTATTTAGAGAGAGTGGGGGCTCTTAAAAGATGTTTACCCATGTTGGAAAGCGTTATTGTATAAGAATTGGGCTGCAAACCCTCTCCATTGTAAAAACAACCTCAGCGGGTAATAGAATTCTTATTTCCGGTTAAAAAACTCAATATTAAATAAAAACACTAAATACTCGGCAACGGCAGATTATACTCAAAGAAAGCAAGTAACTGTCAAAAGCATTTCAATAAATTTCTTCAAGTCGATTTTTAAAAACAAATGGAAACTGTTCTCCTTTGAACGTGTTACGTCATCCGAGGGTTTTATTCCTTTCTCTATCTGTATTCAACAGGTAAATCTATTTGAATGACTGGCAGCTCTTGGGCAGTGAAAGGCACGCTTTATATAACTTTTAGGGTTCTTTTAAACCCCGATTTATTCAAGAATATTCATAAGGCATAAGCCTGGCCCAGATAGAGGAAAGGGGAACCGTCTAGATGACACCTAAGCATAATAAAACCAAGTAAAACTGTAGCTTTTTTTCCTTCTCTCAATCTGCTAAAGCACAATTGATGAACGATCGCATTGTCCAAGTCGGTATCAAAGGCGTTTTGTTTTCTCGTCTCCTCTAATCGATATAAAAAGTAAGTAGTTTGTGCCTATGCCTAAGGTCCTATTTCTTTTTTCCATTTTGAGTTTTTCTCCAGATTACAAATAGTGAAAATAATCTAGAGAATTGAAACACTTTTGTTAAATAACCTGCACACTTACTTTACATCAAGATATTAATAGGAGTAACAAATATCACTGGTGAATACAAGATTATTACTGATTTGATACTACGGTTGGAACAATTTTAATTATCGTTCCATATGAAGATATTTACTAATGTCATTACATGTGCGCCGTAAGTTATAGTAGAGTTTTTCATTGCAAACCGAGACACATCAAAACATTTACCTTAAAATAATTTTAATCAACATAAGAAAAATTCACCTTGTCGAAAAACCTCGTCAGCGTTACTCTGTTACGCTTACTGACGTCCTAGTCTGAAGCTCGCCACAGTTAAAACTGCACAATCGGACTGTGCAGGCAAATCTTCGCTACTAACGATACAGGCCGCTTCCTCAGTCCTCCATAGGAGCCATGGCGTCAACACACGATGCGCTGGTTGTAATTGAGTTGCTGACATCATAAAAAAACTCATAAACGTCAAGGAAGTATGCCATGGAAAGATAATTACCTTCGTAATCGTTTGCTTTCGTTTCAAAGTTGACACATATAGGCCTAATATTTTTTCTACTTCATTAAAAGGGTTAATACTGATTTGTTTTCATTTAAAGATCGACTTTCTTATGGCGTGTTACAGTGAATGAAAATCCTTAGCTTACTACCGTCTTCCTGTGTTTCATTAGTGTTGATTAGTCTTAACTTCATTTCAAAGCGAACTTCCGTGAGATGTAAGCAATGAAAAACATACATAGTCCAATATTGTTTGATTTTGTTTCGTCTGAAAGTAGAATATTATTTTGTTCTCATTTTAAAAAAGAAAATTACATACATGGTGCATAATCATGAATACTAGACGCATATAGGCTTATTCTTGTTTTTCATTATTTTGCCATAATAAATATCTATTCTCATTGAAAAAAACTGTCTTGCATATGTTTTATAACCACAAATAAACACACATGGGCGTAATGTGTTACCATAGCGTTTGGATTTTATTTGCGAAAGCAAGTCTCATTTATAGGTATAGAAGGTTTCAATGAAACCTACAAGACATTCAAGAATGATGCTGCCACTTCCAGCCTTCATTAGGTATACACTACTATTTTTCCTGTGGAAAAATAGCAAGATTATAAATATATATTATCTGATTTCCGTATCATTTATTAAAACCAAGTAAATCCAATATATCAGCAAAAACTTTTCAGTTTAATAAGACCCATTTCAATGTTCTTAATTAGTACTACATGTTATCTGTCCGAGGACGGACAGCGAACCGAGCCAAAGTTGCCTCCACCACATTAGCGTTGCAATGCGCATGCGCACCCGTTTGGCCTGAGGTTCATCTATCAGGCAGCCTGAGCAGGCCAGAAAAACTATGCAGGTTGCTCACACTAACTGAATGTTAGTGGCGGGCTTTATGATAACCTAGTGATTTCCACAGTCTCATTTTCATAGCAAACCTATTTCTTACTAGATCATTAATTATTCTAGGTATGGCTTACGCCTTCACAAAACCAAGTACCAAATGATATATATATAATATATATATATATATATATATATATATATATATTTTATATATATATATATATATATATATATAAACCAGTTGAAAAAGAAAAGTCCACAAGGATATTAACAAGAAGTAGTACGTTCAAACTATTACCTTCGGACTTTGTAACTTCCCAACGTGGCAAATCATCTGCGGACAATTCGAGCCCAGACAGAAAACAGGAGCGCTCGGAAAGCGAACTTCTCACCCAAAGTCAGACATATTTATCACTCAAATAATAAAACCTTATTCTCATTTCCGTGATAGGATTAAGAGTATCCAAAAAACCAAAGAGTTAACATAATTAAAAATAAACACTATTTTGTAAACGATACCAACAAAATGTATTTCCACTCGGAAACACTATTTTGTAAAGGATACAAACAAACTGTATTTCCACTCGGAACCCTTGAAAATCTAAAAGGTGCGGCGTCATTCCCACAAATATTCAGTGAAATCCATCAACAACGTTTTCTGAGGTTTCTTGAAGGGTTCTGTAAGCCAACAGACAGACATTGGAAAAAAAAGTTGTTTTTATGAATAAATCATATAAACCAGCACCTGTTTCTGTAAATGTGCCTTGTAGGTGAAGAGCTTTTGTTAGAAAGCTATTTGCGGTCTCATAGGAACACTGGTAGTGTTTCTGTGAACAGCTCTTACAAAACAGCTAGTGAAATTTATGTCAAAACCCAAAATAGAAGAAAAATAGTGGTATTCATAAATATGTCTTAGGAGAAATTCGGCAGAAAGAAAATGTTCGTACCCTAATGTTAAAGTCAGACCCTCTATATACTTGGTGTTCCTTCTTATTCCCATCGAAATGTTTCTCCAAAGTCGTTGCAGAGTGGGGATATAATTTTCGAAATGTTTCTTTTATTCTCAATCGAGAGAGAGTTCCGTGAATACAAGAGTGGTAAATCAAGTACATTTTCCCTTGAATAAAATAAACTACGAGAAAATAAAGGTATCATGCCAAAACCAGGGCACAAATATTCGAATTTCTATTTCTGAACCTGAAAAGGAAATTACGGCCAAAACCTTGGCGCTAAAGACCCTCAATGACCCTTCACGCCCTTTCTGAATGAGGGAGAGAAATCACTCGTGCCGGAAGGGCCCAAAGGAAGTTCACTATCACGCGACAGAATTTTGCGAATAAAACACAAACATTTATTGAGGAAATAAAGCGAAAGGTCTTTGTTTCTCTCGGGGGTAAAGGAACGCGCTTAAAACTTGAGATATTCAAGAGCTGGTGGAGTCGATGCTTCCCAGTGTTATGAAATCCATGGAATTTCCTCTCCTGCCTCTCGGCCACAATTGAAAGGACGGTCGGAATAGACGAAGGTCAAGCGAGATATCGCGTTTCATTTAGCGCACTTTAGATTTTGTACTTGGCAGTTTAAGGTCTAGTTTCTCTCGTATTTCATTGCACGTTTTGGTTCCAGTGGCAGAAAATGAGATACAAACGATGAAACGGACTTCTCACTCACCTGATCTTTAATAGTCTATAAATTCCTTCAGCGGATCATTTACCACTCCGCACTTCTGTTCATTTACCTCAGTAGGCAAAAATTTATATGTATAATTTATTTCTAGCGATATTTCATTTCGCTGTATCTCCAATTAATTAGTATCAGAAAAGGGCCCCATGTGTTAAAAACACATTAATTGACGATTACTAAACATTACAATATCTCCAGCTTCTCTAATATACCTTTTTGGAAATCATTCAACAGTACTCGATCAGGGGGTTTATCATGACATTAGCCAAAAACGAGGAACTCCAAAATATAACCGACAATGTATTTGCTATAATTGAAAATTTCACGACGTGTAAATTATGCAACTCTTTTTTGAATTCTCGTTTTATTACAAATAAACGTAAAAATGAACACCATAATTGATTTATTTATGGACTGAAATGAGGATTATTTTTCTGTCATCTGCTCTAAAAAATAATGGCCTCGTTCGAATAGACGCCGTCGAATGAAAAAAAAAGCGCTTAAAAATGTCTCCTAGTTTTTGTCCACGTTTTGTAAACATATTCCATAGCTATGTAGCAGTTCCCCATCAACAAAGCTTGAAAATAACGCAGATATCCTGCTAGATTTTGCCGCAGAAAGCCAATATCAACTAATCATTAAATTCGCCACGATGATGGCATGCTTAGCTTCCAACCCTAAAGTGGAAGTGATTCCATCCCAAAACGATTCAAACGTAACGAAGCCCAAAACAGTTTTTGGGGGCTTTCATGAAGGTTACAAGCCAATAGGAACTCATATATATCTCTTATGTACCTAAGAAGACACAGATTTTGTAACAAAGCTTCTTTCACAATCTGTCAACATCTATAAGATTTTACCCAGCCCAATCACAGCTATTACAATAATTGTGTTAGGTCTTTACATGGCGTCTAATCGCTTTGCTATCATTGTTTGTTATAGCTTGCCATCGCCTGTCCGGTACCCTTTCATATCATTCTGGCAAATTTTCTGTTTTTTTTTTCAATCGTTGTTAGATGATGTACTAGAATTAACTGATTTTATACTGAGCATAACCAGGGAAACCCCTAATCATACAATACAAGGAATAATAAGCCTCGATAGCCTAACGATAAAACTGTGAGAGGGTCGAAGCCTCTGTGAAGAAAGTGTCATAGAGAATGGAGACAAGACCTCGCTAATTGACGCTGAATAAAGAGAAACTAAGTTTAAGGTCACAGAACATTCAACTGCAAAGACATGGAAGGATTAGAAGTGAGTACTGGTCATAGTTCTTTTATCACGATATAGTTTCCTTTTATAAAATCATTAGGTTAAATCTCCGATGGAGTAAAGTTAGGGGAACTAAAAAGAAAATTAATGCATATCCTAATATTTGAATGCAATAGGGCTCGTGTTTCTGCTTCTAGCATTCACTCTCCTCCTTAGGAATTTGCGATATCAAAGACAGAAACTGGTTAGTGCCTGTATTTCTTGTATTAGTCATGAAATGTTGAATGCTGTTTAAGAGGGGTATATATCTATTGCTCCCAGCAAAGGTGGCATATTTTATGACGTAAATTCTCTTATAACAATGGACGATAGCCCTTTCATCTATTTTTAATTTTTCATAGAGTAATGGGCGTTTGTCTGGAAATGGAGAATTGGCCTAATGGATCATGTGAATGGAAGCGATAATTATAGACCTACTTCCCTGACCCCTGGCTATAGAGAATTGCCAGCTTCTAGCTGATAATATTTTCAGTATTGTGGAAAATAGAAATACAGAGCAATGCTAAGCTAGCTTTAGATTTTTTCGACCGAAAGGGTGCTCTTGAAAATCCAAACAAAGATGTCATAGTACAGAGAGTGGCTAACAAGGGTGTGACAGAAGGGGCACTGCAATTGATTCAAGGCTGTAAGTTCAGAGCAAGATAATTTGAACTTGTTCACCAAAAGACGGTGTCCTCAGCTTTGTGCTTTTGAATATACTGATCGATCACATCACTAACCATAATTATTTTGGATATTAGCAGGTAGCGATTTATGCTGATGACATCGTAATTCAATATAAATCAGAAGCAGTCTTGAATCAATTAAATATCTGTGAGTAATTGAATATCTCAAACTATGAGAATCTTTAGGTTAGGTGGTAAAAGACATTAAAATGTAAATGAGGAAAATGTTTGGCTCAACAAGGTGAAACTACATAAATTGACATACACTGATCAGGTGACCTATGTGAAGAATATATTGTAGAGCTAGACTTCAGCTATTATAGTAGGTTCTATCCTTCTTGGGTAATCCGTTGGTGTGCCAGTATTGAGATTTACGTATCTCATTACTATTCGCAGTATCATTGACTGTTCAGCTCCAGTTTTGTCCCCCTATACAGAAAGAAATCTTCGGCCATTTTGGTTTTGCAAAATAAAGCATTAAGGAAGATATTCTGCTGCCCTGAAACGGCTACAATGGAGCTGAATGTTATGAGTGATGCTCAAAGGATGAGGGAGGACTGTTGTTGACAAACATGACAGCTTGATATTATTTGAGGCTCCAAATAATTTCAAGCTGAAAGCGTATTCTAGGAAGCTTTACTACTACACAGTGAATATTAGGTACTGCTGGAATTTCGTATCCCAATAACTATTAAAGACCCTTGGTTTCATATGAACTTGGACCTAACAAAATATAAGTGTCACAAATAAACAAGAAAAAATGCGCCTAAGTCGGCGCAATCGAGTTTTCTGTACAACGTATAATGCTGTATAAAACTCTCAGCCACGGCCCACGAAACACTCAGCAGGGGACCATGAAACTATCAGTCAACGCCCGGGGGTGGCCTGTAGTGTTGGCAACTACAAAGGTACCAGACGCACGATTATGGCTAACTTTAACCATGCATATAATAAAAACTATTGAGGCTAGAGGGCTGCAATTTCGTATGTTTGATGACTGGAGGGTGGATGATCAACTTACCAAATAAATACTAATTTGCAGCCCTCTAGCCTCAGCAGTTTTTAAGATCTGAGGGCGGACATAAAAAGTGCGGACAGACAAACAAATAGAAATCTCTATAGTTTTATTTTACAAAGAACTAATTACAGCAAAGTAAAACAACAATCCTCATAAGCTTAGGAAATACTTTTTGGAGAGCATCTCGTTGTATCCTAAGGATTAAGTAATTCATCTACCACTTCGTATAACAACCAGTGGTAATCGAGACAGGTCAAACAAAGGCATCAAAAGAAAAGTCATGTACATCAGTTATTCAGCAGTCAGAAACATGGCTGAAATAACAATGGAAAGGAAAGCATTATATTACCGACTCAAAATATATGAGAAATTTTACAGTAGATAAAAGAAAAGTACAAAAACGGACATTTACATTTCCAGAATATATATTTGATCATAGATTACGAATTAAACACAAGTAGGATATCTAATATTCACTAAGTTATAAATCACTTGCATTACTATACAATATACCAAAAGGAAAAAATTCTTCACCAAAGAAGACCCATTAATCTAATAAATGATCCAGTAACACTATGGCGTCAAGTACATGAACCTTATCGTACCTAGCTGAACATTCTACGACTAACTTAAAGTCTGTCCAAGGATCAAATAAATGCAAAGTCACTGCGTATAACCCACGGATCATTCTAGTAGATTCATTAAAAATGCAAAGAATACACAACCACTTAAAATATTCATTTCCTTGACTATGCCACACGTGAGCATGTTATACTTAAATATTCAGACTTGAGTTGCTGCTTCATATTAAAACTGCTTACATACATACATAGACACAGAGAGAGAGAGAGAGAGAGAGAGAGAGAGAGAAGAGAAGAAGAAAGAGGGGAGAGGAGAGAGAGAGAGAGAGAGTTTGATTAAAGATCCAGCGTTAGATTATTCATGATTTATTTCTTCCATCATTAAAAAAAATCCGAAAATTTCATATTTTTAAACAACTTCATAACACAACTACATAACCCATCCTTTTTTTCTCCTTCACCCCTCTCTCTTTCAAATATCAAATATTTACATAGATAAGAAGGCCAGTTTACGGAAAATTACCGGCGCATGCTACAATGTCAACAATAGATCTAAGGGAATCCCTATAAACCGCGCCCAAATATTCGAAAGACGGCCCTCTGGCACGGGGAAAACTACTGAACTTGACTTATTTATTTTATATCAGCAAATTTACTCAAATGGGCACACAATATATCATTGTATATATATATATATATATATGTGTGTGTGTGTGTGTGTGTGTGTGTGTGTATATATATATATATATATATATATATATATATATATATATATATATATATATATATATATATATATATATATATATACATATATTTATACATATATTTCCATTAACGGTGTCTGACATTTTAATTCCTTTGTCCCAGCACACATGAACACTAAAAGTAACAAAACCCTTGATCTCATCAGCTACCTCTTTTTTTTTTTTTTTTTTTTTATACAGTGATACGTTATTAATACAGGGCCACGTGACTGGTTCCTAGGTCGCTTCAATACCTACAATATTCACTCTGCTGAATGTGGAACTTAATTTTTTTTACTATTCTGGCATGGATGGCTCGACTGATGGATGCTATTTGGGGCCAAGGACTCGACGTTTGGGAAAAAAAGAGGGCCATTAGCTCCGCCTTTATTTTGGGTATTCTCATTAGCGCAAACCTGTCATCGAGGCTCTAAACCAGTGGTTCCCCAACTTTGGTCCACTTTGAGGAACCCCAGAGACAATTTTCCGTATATATATATATATATATATATATATATATATATATATATATATATATATATATATATATATATATATATACTATATATAAGTGAGCATTAGTAATATTTATCTTTAGTAAAACTGAGGGGACAAAATCTCGCACGATATGTTGTAATAAAAGAAATTATAGGTCTACGATTTCTCACGGCTTGTTTAGCAACAGAAACATATAAATAAGAAATAATTAAATAAAATATGAATTCTCACGAAACCCCAGGCGATCGTTCATGGAACCCTAAGGTTCCGCGGAACCCCAGTTTGAGATGACTGCTCTAAATGGACCTGAAACTAATTTTGGGGATTACTTAAGTCCGGGTTTTTCATAGCAGATATGTTGGTGATACTTTTCTGCTGTTTAGGAGCAAAGTTCGGGCAGATGAATTTCTTAAATATGCCAATAAAATGCATTCAGATATAACATTTACAATTTAAAATGAAAATAAATTGCCCTTCTTAGATATAATGGTTTCTAGACATGATGATCATTTTAATATCAGGGTTTTTAAGAAGAAAACTTTTACTGGTGTGGGTTCTAACATTAAGTTAAACTCTATGTCTACTCTCTTCCACACGGCCTTTGGCCTAATTAACATCTGGCTGGAATAGCTTCCATAGCGAAATTCCATATCTCCATCAATTTTTTTATTAATAACTGCTTTCCATCTAAGCCTTCTTACAAACATTTTCATTAATTTTTAAGCAATGCTTTTTTACCGAAAATTTTTATACCAACAGTAAACCTAAGCTATCGTTCTATGCAAGTGTCCCGCTAATCTATAATAAACGCTTTTACCACGACTTACGGAACATTTTAAATAAATATCTACCTGTCGTTGAATTGAAATTAATACCTAGCAACCCAATGACGACTAAGTCTTTATTCAAACGTAAAGAGTTTTCACCCTTTGATGACCCCGGGAGTCATTTATTTATTCAATTGCCCCAGATGTGACCTGGAGAAGTAAGTGGGCTCCACTCGTAGGCTGTTGAAGATGAGATTAAACTCTCATCGTGGCGTAAGCTACCGAACAGGTATAATATTAGTAAATCCAGAATTTTCATGTATAAGAGACCACGCAAAAAAATGTAAGTAATAAATAAATAAATAAATATAATATCAATTACAACGATTTTAAGATAATTGGCAAAGTTCCGAATGACCATCAACTGTCAATACTTGAATCACTTTTCATGAAACAGCTAGTCATTTCCCCAGTTGAATCGAGGCTCGGTGGTCTCGGTTGAACACTCAGATCTCGCCAACACCGCTGTACCTCTCGTGAGTTTCCATTGGAACTAAAACGGACCCTGAATGTCACTCGCTTTTGACTTCAACACTACTTGGTAAACTTTGTTCCTTTTAACGTTTTTTTTTCTTTTTATAATTTTATGTGAACACGTTTATTTATTTTTCTAAAACTGAGTCTGTTTTTAACTTTTATTCTCTAATTTATAGCTTCGAAAATGGGACAGAAGGTCTCAAAATGTCAGAGGAATAAAGGACACTAAAAGTAAATAAAAGGAATTTTCTTTCTCCCCAAACTCACTGCTTATATATATATATATATATATATATATATATATATATATATATATATATATCTTATATATATATATATATATATTATATATATATATATAGTATATATATATATATATATATATATATATATATATTATATATATAATATAATGTAAACGGCTCCTCAACTGAGCTCCAACTGAGTCCCTTACCGTATTTCGGTATTTCCAACTGCATCAATCTCCTTTAGATTCCGAGACATTAGACACCTTACATCAACAATAACCTGTTGGAAACGCTCAACTGGATGCCTACTCGGGCATCATGTATGCAAATACACAAAGTCTTCAACATCAAGATCATCTTCATTAAACAGTAAGCTTATTATTTACCTGTTGGGTTTTTTTTAGATTGTCAAAATTCTTATTCTTTCCTTTCACTCTACCTCTTTTTATTTACTGGCTAATTTGGGTAAATTGTAAATTGCTGTAGTTTGCATCTTAGATACAGAATATTGGGAATTTCTGGCAAATAAGTTTACAAGAAGTCAGAAATGGGGCTTGAAATATCACAAGAGAGAGATAAAAAAGAAGCATCCAACGAATGCAGAGAATAAGAGAATGAAAAAATTGTTGCTACTGTAGGTATTTGTAGAACAATGCGTTAACCCTTTCATAGCTCGCAATTTCACTGCTAGTAAAATAATCTACGGAAAACGCTCCGCATACATCAAGAGATTAACTCTACGGCTGATACCCAAAGACACGCTCGCTCTGCAGTTGCATTTTTACATTCATTATCCTTTTATTTCTGAGAATTCCCCTAGAGAACGACAGCGAACTTTAAATTTTTTTCTTTAATTATTAGATTTATTTTTGACATAACGAGATATGCATAATAATACATTAAAATTCAAATAAATATATTCTGTCGATAAAGGTATTTTAATACAGACGAGTTTTCATGTAGCTTATAATTTTATATCTATAAAAAGAATATGGCACCATAAACAGATGCTCTATGCTCTATGAGCCTGTGTCTTACTGAACATTCGGGCTAATTTCGAGGTATCCATTTTAAACTTGCCCTTTAGGGATATATCTGCCTTTTGAAACCCTTTTGCACAACTTCTCTATCTCTCTGCGTTGTAAGAGATGAATCAGACATGTACGGGCGGACAGACTGACATCATCGCTATAAAACAACGCGTCCAGATTTATATGTGGCAGTTTAATCCAGATTCACATGTGGCAGGTTAATAGTCACAATTATTGGCGAAAATAAGTCGAGTTTATGCCAGCACATACGGCCTGTCGCTCCTTGAAACTGCCTCACGTTCACAGAGCAGTCGGTTTTGTTTAGGAAGCCCAGTAGCAATCGTCTGCTTAGTTTCGAGTTCACGAGAATGCTCAGTTAGTTTACATAACGTAATTCATTGTATGCACAGCATTCTGAACATTTCATATGTACTTAAGTCTTCATCTATACGCCACACTCTAGTTTACCTAAATACGCTCAACTGAAACATACCATAGCTGAAAAGTAAGGACTGACTGCCGGCTTCATGGCGCACAGATTCGAAACCAATTAATTCTGCATCACACAAATAAATATCGCTCATTCCCGACGACTGATAAGAACGTCCACTTTCGGGAACTCCCAGCATAAACATATTATCGTTACACTCTGAATTATGTATAATCAGCTGTTGAGGTTTGAAGGATTCTGTCAACAATATTCATGTTTTCATATTTATATACAAAAATATCATAATATAAATCATTAGGAGAGAGTGCAGTAACGTTCCGGATAAAGTTCCAGTACCTATGTCAATTATTCTCATATTTAGTTACTATTGAGCTTTGCTCTACGTTCATATAAATAAATGACATTTTTAAAAGGAAATAGTAAACTGTAAGTCAAATATATATATTATATCAATATTATATATATATATATATATATAATATATATATGGAAGCAATATATATAATATATATATATAATATATATTATATTATATAGTATATTATATAATATATACTATATCTATATTATATATATATTGCTTCCAAAGAGAAGCAAAGGGTTTAATAGAATGAAATTATTGTGAAGCCTTCGGAGGCCATATCTGTCTGCCTCCATCTTCAAGGGAGGCAGACTGGCCTCAGAAAGACTGGAAATAAAGAATCTCCTTTATTGAACTTTAATGTATCATGGACGGCCTCTTTGGGAGTAATACATAGTTACACAGTGAATTCGTTTTTGTTGGAATAATTCTTCTTTCTCTCCATCTTTTCCCACATCGTCCTCATTTGTCTATATAACGGGCATATCTTCAATGATATATGCCTGTTATATAGACGACATCTTCATTGCCATTGATACTGATGAAGAAGCCACCCGCCTATGCTATGTCTTGAAGAGGAACTCTAGCCAAAACTTTACTACCGAATATGGTGTTGAAGGCCAATTTCGTCGTGCACGTGGGGGAGAAAGGAGACAGGTACAATACTACAGCATACCAAATGGCGACTAATGTGGGTCGGTGCCCAAATGTCCGTTGGGAGTGCCATGATACTTACAAGCACTGTGGTACCCGCATACATGAGACGTAATTATGCACTGTTCTACCTGGAAAGCCATGCACGCAGAGCTCGAATGCATTAGGCAGCTCCTTACTAATAACGGATACGACAGTGATCTAATAGAAGGTTGCATACGAAAACAGTTGGATGTGTATGCCAGCACACCAGTGACGATGCCTACCTCATTGAGAAACACCATACTATATTATAAAACTGCACATCACAATCAGTTCATGGATGAGGTCAAGGCCATGAAGAGAATAACTGGCAGTGGTATGACACCTAGGAATCCTGACGAAAGGATTTCTTACATGTATACTGCCGCCCGAACTTAGTAAGCACACTCGTAATGCAAAATAGCATGGCCCCTGTGGAGAGGTGTGTGAGTTGACCAATGTAGTATACTAATTCAAATGTACAGTATGGACAAGTCAACCTCTCAGCAATTACTACATAGGTTGCACTACCACCATTCTGCGTAAGCGCTTGCAAGTCCATCGCAACCAAGGGGCAATTTTTCAACACTATGTAGATGACCACAACTGTAAGCCAGTAGTAAAAGAATTGTTAGAAAGCACAGAGCCAATGCGTAAAAAACATGGTTCCACAAATAGCAGAAGCTGCGAGTATAAACCAACATGTCACCACCTTTCCACCCATTCCCCACTCCCATCGAGAATGAAATTAAACTTAATGTACATCAGGAGGTGTCACTATTCACCGCAACGACCTTGAAAACTATAAATCAGACACTAATATCTGTTGTTTTTGGTTATTTTTACATCATCTCCTTCTCACCTCTTCTCAATGGCCCCTCTTCCTATCAGGATTGAACTTGGACTTAAAGGGCATCGGAAGTGAACCTATTCATTTCAGCAACCTCAAAAACTATGGATTAGAAACTAATATCTGTCATTTTAGGTTATATTTACATGTCACCCACTTCCCAGCCCCCCGTCGCTATTGGGGATGAACTTGGACTTAAATGGCATCAGGAGTGCCACTATTCATCTCAGAGACCTTGAAAACTATGGCTTAGACACTAATATCTGTCATTTTCGGGTCTTTTACGTGTCACTTCCCTTCCCATCCCTTCTCAACCCCCTTTCTATCAGGGCTGAACTTGGAATTAAATGGCTTCAGGAGCTTTACTATTCATCTCCGCAACTCCGACAACTATGGATTAGAAACTAATAACTGTTGTTTTCAGTTATTTTTACATTTCACCCCTTTCCTATGCCCTTCCCATACATCCCCTTTTGTTGAAGTCTTACCCCATATTCTTTTCCAGATACTAAGTCATAAGTGTACCAAGTTCGGCTGAAATTGCTCAAAAGCGTGTTAAAGTGTATGTGGCACACATACATACACACATCTATTTTATATATATATATATATATATATATATGTATGTATATATGTATATATATATATATATAATATATATATAATATATATATATATATGTATAACTAGTATTGAGAGGATTATTGTCATGAAAATTGTTTTTTCTATATATTTATATAAGGCTTAAAATAATTAACCCTTTACATACTAAACCTAAGTAATATCAAATGAAGGAATGAATCTATGAATATACTGATATGTTCACCCGAATGAGCAGCCCTGCATATTTGAAAAGTTATAAAAATCTTAGCTTTCACCTGACACTGGCTTATTTTCAATTTAAAACTTTTACTAAATAATGAAATACATACCAGGCAAGATCAATATATCGGGAGATGGGCGGTCACGCGATCACTGGCAAAGGTAGCAACATTTATAGAATGCAAACAACTGTGAAAAGTTTTTTTTGTGCGAACGTTGTTTTTGGTTGTATACAATCACCGCTGATCTCTGTCGCGATCACAACCTTAATGGCAGGCAAGGCCATGAAAGAAAGTGGCACATATGGCGGGCGATAACGACCATGAATTACGTTCTTCGAATGATTTTCGCCACCTTTTCCGGCGACTGCTGCCATTCAGTGTGAGGGTCGAGATCAATAGCACTAACAGCTTTTCCAACACAGGTATTTTCTTCGCCAAAAATATAAAAGGCGGCGAGGGGAGGATGACATATTGAAGTGGAAGTGTCAAGAATACTAAGCCGTAGAGCACCGCTAAAGCACGAAATTCTACACAGTTGATTTCTAGTCCTTTCAATAAATGGTCCTGACTTGCTACTGACCAAAGATGAAATCCAAAACAATGGTCTTCGAACGCTTCAGTAAAGCCAAAAAGCACCCTAAAATGCCAATAACTATAAATATAGGTGAATATTCTTTTTTTCACTTTCAAAACGTCGTCCCTGATCCACTGGAACCAAAAATAAACAAGTAAAAACTGCTTGGCGCAATCGAGTTTTTTTTTCAGCCACAGACCATGAAACTTTCAGCCAAGGCCTGATGGTGGCCTGTGTTGTTGGCACCTATAGCGGTGCTAGACGCAAGATCATGGCTACCTTTAACCTTCAATAACATAAGAAGTACTCAGGCCAGAAGACTGCAATTTGGTATGTTTGATGAGTGGAGGGTGGATGATCAACCTACCAATTTGCAGCTCTCTAGCCTCAGCAGTTTATAAGACCTGAGGGCGGACGGAAAAAAGTGCGGATGGACAGGCAAATAGCCATTTCAATAGTTTGCTTTAACGGAAAACTAAAACGGAAGTCATATTCCACGTACCTTCTAAGTACCACGAATCTATTTCCCTCATTTGAGTTTAAACTTGAAATATTACAGGCGTTATACATTATTCAGCTTTGTGTTTTACAATAATATTTATAAATCTCGAATTATTCTATGGATGATAAAGTCTATGTAATCGGAGTATTTAAGAAGGCTCTTCCAAAATCTACCTCCGTAGTATCAAAACAGAGACTAGTTTCGTTACCTTCTTACCTGTACGCATCAATTGCTCGGTCTGGCTTTAAACACAAACAGTATTTTCAGTGTAAACATTGGATACAACAATTCAAAACCTGACTTAGGTAGCGAATACACAAGAGAAACAAATGACGTGGGGAAGCAAAAGAACAGAGATAGAGAACTGCAGAATAAGGAAATCCTGTGCAGATGCTAAATTCCTTAGAGGAAAACAAATATACTGATCGACACCTATCTTCGTATATGAGCACAAATTAGCTGGTACTGGTAATTACGATCCCACACCTTAAAGCAATTACGAGCGAAAATCCCAACATTCCCCTTCTTAAGCAGATCCGTTTGATCGGTAAAAAAATTCTAAAAATGTAACTCTCAGTGGATTAGGAAATAAAGAGGAAAATGACTATCATGAATAGGGTTAATTTGACATGAACACCAGAACTCAAATTCGTTCCAGATCGCGTGACCCAACTTGGTTACAGGCCCTGGGCGAAGGCTGAACTGCTTCATTGAGCATTTGAAGTTAAGAAATCAGCCAAGGATGTCCCTGATATTTGTCATCCTGAACCTATTCTTACAAAATCTGCATTGCACTATTGGGATGTTATGGAAATTCTTGAATATCTTGATAGCTGGGGTGGAAAATCTTGAGGTGGGTGGATATGTTTAGGACGACTTCAAGATTTCCTTACAGTTATAGTAGGCAGCAGTGACTTGCTGCTGATGGAAGCTTTAGCGAACCAAAGCCTATTGTGTCTGGAATTCCACAGGCTAGTTTTCATGGTCTACTATTATTCTTAGTGTATACAAGTGATACGGTTGTTCGCCTGAAAAACAAGATTGTTCAGTATGCCGATGATGCAACACTTACAGGTGCAATAGTTTCCATGGAGCGGATTAGGGAACGATGTAGTGGGTGGAGTATGAGGCTAAACTCCAGTAAAACGACAAGAATACTGATTAGTAGATCTCGTATTGACTTTCTACCCCAATATACTTGGTATAACTTTTAACTCACATCTTACTTTTGAGAAACAACTAACGAAAGCGTCTGCAAATGCCGAACGGATGTCAGGTACTGTTTGTAAGGACTCAAGTTCTAAGTATTCATCTGTCCTTACTTTACTAGAATACTGTTCTCTGATATGGATGTCTGCCTCTGCCAGAGATTAATCTTATTCAGATACAGTAGTTCGTGGTGGCAGGTTTCAGTTCCCTAAATTTAGCAGTTATGACTTGGACCATCGGCGGCTGGTCTCGTGTTTGTCAGTTTCACAAGTTATATTTTAACCGGGATCGTTCACATTCACAATTGATCCCTAACCCTCTTTTCCCGTCGAGAGCGACCAGATTGCTGAACAGCAGCAACAATAAGGAGTTTGTTTACCTCGCTTTTGAACCTCTCAGTTCCACAGGGCCTTTATTTCTCTCACTGTTGGACTGTGGAACAATCTCCCTAATGTGGAACAGTCTCCTTAATGTAGAAAAACCTCCCTAATGTGGAACAGCCTCCCTAATGTGGAACAGTCTCCCTAATGTGGAACAGCCTCCCTAATGTGGAACAGCCTCCCTAATGTGGAACAGTCTCCTAATGTGGAACAGTCTCCCTAATGTGGAACAGCCTCCCTAATGTGGAACAGTCTCCTAATGTGGAACAGTCTCCCTAATGTGGAACAGTCTCCCTAATGTGGAACAGTCTCCCTAATGTGGAACAGTCTGCCTAATGTGGAACAGTCTCCTCAATGTGGAAATGTGGAACAGCCTCCCTAATGTGGAAGTCTCCCTAATGTGGAACAGCCTCCCTAATGTGGAACAGTCTCCCTAATTTGGAACAGTCTCCCTAATGTGGAACAGACTCCCTAATGTGGAACAGTCTCCCTAGTGTGGAACAGCTTCCCTAATGTGGAACAGCCTCCCTAATGTGGAACAGTCTCCCTAATGTGGAACAGTCTCCTTAAGGATGTTGTGCAACTGCTACTTCAAAAGTTCAAGCGAAGGGACGCAATCCATTACTTTCCTAAGGCAATTCTCATTGTATTTTATAACTTACTGAAATGTGTATCTGTTTATCAATGTTATTTATTTTTTCTTTTCTAATAACTGATCTCTTCTAATTGAATTTTCTATTAGCTTTTTTCCCTTCATTCCAAATGACACAATATTCTTTGGAAGCTTGAATTTCAAGTAAATGTCCCATGCGTGCTTGTTCCATATGAATATAGTTAATCCTCCAACAACAACAACAACAACAACAACAGCAGCAACAACAACAACAACAACAACAACAACAACAACAACAACAACAACAACAATAATAATAATAATAATAATAATAATAATAATAATAATAATAATAATAATAATAATAATACCAAATGCGCACCAGCACTTGTAAGAAACTCGTTACCACAGGTTAAAGTTAAATATTC
>NC_087212.1:71442474-71459974 GCF_015104395.2 Macrobrachium nipponense | reverse complement strand
TATTACTTCGCTTGGGGATACTGAGGTATTGAGTTGCTAAGGTGAATGCTTTGAAGGGTTGTTGCGGAAGGCAGAGGATAAAAGGGGCCGGAAATGAATAATTAAGAGAAAGAGGGTTTAGGTACGTCAGAGAATGGATGCGGACGTGGGTTAAGGAGGCAACGACGACTGTGAAAACTTCAGAATGAAAAGGTGCCAGGAGGTAGTTGAATATAAAGACATACTCCATTACAGCGGCCGTGCATTTTTTTGTAGTGTGTCGACGAGGGAATGGATCCACAAATCGGATGGGAAGGTCGGCTATTTATGTGTATAGGGAACTGGACAATTGGCACCTGTGGAGGTACATGGAGGTTTTTTGACTGAAAAAACGAGAAATGACAGAGGACCTGATCTGAAAGGAGTAGGGTAAGTCTAGGAAGGGACAAAGCATACGATCAACACTGGTTATGAAACAACCGTTTGAGAAGGCTGGGAACTAAATTCATCTCTAAGATGATGACATAAACTAACAGAGAGGACAAAAACTCTGGGGCCCTATAATGCAGATGATACCTTGTTCTGATAGACTTTTTTTATCCTGCTTCGTCATCCTCCCTCTAATTCACTCAGTGTATTCTTTCAGGCACTAGAATGACAATGACAGGGGAAGCCCCCTATGTTTTAAAAGGTCATGAATGACACTGCTTTCTGTCTCCTTTTTCATTCTTTGTCTGCTTCTGCCTTTGATTTTAAGCTTCCTATATCTCCTTCCTCATTCTTCCTCTGAATTCTTCCATTCTTCATCCATAGGCACTAAGCGCCTCTCTCTCTCTCTCTCTCTCTCTCTCTCTCTCTCTCTCTCTCATGCTCGTAGCAAGTAACACTTGTCATAAAAACCCATGTCAAGTGTTCTTGTTCTAAAATAATCCAGTCAAGTTGCTCTACTTGAGTACAGGATGTGATTATTATGACCAGTATTGAATGCAAAAATAAAAAATAAAATGCTGCATCTAAATTGCGCAAACACACACATCTCTCTCTCTCTCTCTCTCTCTCTCTCTCTCTCTCTCTCTCTCTATATATATATATATATATATATTATATATATATATATATATATATATATATATATATATATTTATATATATATATATATATATATGTATATATATATAATATATATATATATATATATATATATACATATATCTATATTATATATATATATATGTATATATATATATATATATATATAGATATATATATATATGTAAAATATATTAATTATATATATATATATTATAATGTGTGTGTTTGCGCATAACTTCTTCCGTAGAAAAGACCGGAATACTACCCACATCTCGTATGGCGCTAATACCAAATTAACTATAGACGTCCCTCAAACTTCTCTTCATTAGGAGAGGAACTTCTGGGTCTTCAGAGAGACAAGGAAGGCAACCACTGGGAAGAAGTCAGTACATATTTGTCGTCAGGACTAATTGGCCGTCATCCGAAAAAGCTGAGAGATATTGGATAGGGAAACACAAATGGCCCTCGACGTATGGGATAACGGTGAAGGAAATGAGACCAAGAAAATACTTGAAATCAAGTGAATGGGAAAAAATTTACTGAAAGTTAACCCACGAATGACTTATATAAAGGACGGAAATAAAGGTCTTAAAATTGCTCCTCACAATTACAACCCCTGCAGCAAAACATAAACATCATCTAACACCAAAAATTCAATACATCAACAAGAATCCAATCAAAGCCAACATACGACAACTGAATATGCTAGCATATGAGTAAATCAGTATAGGTTTATATGATTATTTAATAAAAAGCCAGTGAAGTCGCTAACATAAAATGTGTTAGTCATTAAACTTACAAATACGGTAGAGGATAGTTTTCTTATCAACAACTATTCTTCCTCAAAACTACTTTTGAATATATATTGATATATTAAATTATATATTTATTAATTAATATAAATAAATATATTAATATATATATTTATATATATACTTAATTATATATATTAATCTTAATATATATATAATATATATTATTAAATATATATATATATATATATTTAAATATAATATATATTATATATAATTAATATATATTAAAATTATAATATATATATATATTAATATATATAATAATATATATTATATAATATATATAATATATAAATATATATATATTACATTTTAAATATATATATATATATATATATATATATATATATATATATATATATATATAATATATATATATATATAAATATATATATATATATATATATATATATTATATTAATATAATAAGATATAATTTAATAAATAATATATTAATTATATTATACTATTATTATATATAATATATATATATTAAAATTATAAAAATATATATATATTATATATAAATAATATAGATAATAATATATATATTAAATTTATATATATTACATATTAGTATAATATATATATATATATTATATATATATATATATAATATATATATATATTATATAAAATATATAACTATATATATATAATATATATATATATAAATATATTTATAATATAATATATATATATATATATTATATATATATATATAATATATAAATAATGATAATAATTTCCCTTCGAGGATGTCGTGCATTTCTCCACCTTGAATAGTCGACTATTTCCAGATACTTAACCCAAAGCTTAGACCAACGAAGAAACAATAGATTTTTAAGAAATTGTCCTAAACTGTGACAAGGTGCCCCCGTAGACCCCACACACCTCCGTCGCACTGGCCAGTTAATCTCACAACTTCGTAAGTCAATGCATGGACACAAGAAACACAGCATATGTCATACATATTTTATACACATCTCCTTTATTATTAGTCATTAAATGTATTGTCATCATCATACACATTGCAATGTCAGCTTTTCAACAATATGTACCTTAATTTCAGTCCTATATTGTGTTTCAATTCATAGGTAGTTGTGTTTAATCTATGATTCTGTTTGCCTGATGTCAGGCACTACATTTCCGCTCACAATAGCTACTGACCTGTCTGTTTGTTGTATGAATAAATCAGTAAGTTCGTAGACACTGCCTCTTACTCACGCCTTCTCTACATTTGTGACCACAGAGATGAACGACCCAGACAACATAACGATGCCAGCCTCTACAGTGAGACCCTCGTCGCAAACTCCCACGTCTACTACCTCCATGCATGCCCTACAACCCAGGGGCTTGGTAATTCAGGGTGGAAACAATCTTCAAATAAAAAAAAAAGACACTTCCTCAAATGCCATCCTTGAATTCCTGTCGGACGAAGTCTTTGAGTTTACTCACAGGATGGTTCGCAGAACTTCAAACCCCTGTCACCTACAAATTGCTGAAGGGCCAGGTGAAGTTATCCTTCAGCAAGCCACCTGTCCTATGAGCCAAGAAATTCCTCAACTACCCACTACACACATCCAACCTGAGTCATCCCTAGACCTTGTGAGAGAGGTACTCCTCACAAGACTACCCCGCCAAACAATGGCAGCCATGCCCAAAACACCTCCACCATGCCAATTGAAGCATTCCTGAAGTTGGTCGATGCACTGCACAATGCAAGACGGCATAGCCCACAGCCACCAACAGCAGCAGCACCACCACAAAGGACCCAGCAGTCAACCAACATGGAATCCGAGAGCGACTCCGACATCATCCTGTCAACAGCTATGCAAATGAACCACAACCACACCATCACCAAAGCATCAGAGACAACGAATATGTCTAATCACAACAGCTGCCACACTGCTGGACATACGACAACTTCTACAAGACTACCGAGAGGTCTTCAAAGACGACCCATTGCACGACTTACCCAAACCAGCAAAACATAACATCCAGCACCACATAGAAACTGAAGGACTACCAATCCATTCACACCTCAGACGTTTAGCCTAAGAGAAGCTCGCTTATGCCAGACAAGTATTCAAGGAGATAGAGAAAGTGGGGGTATGCCAAAAAGCCCCCAGCACATGGGTATCCCTCTTTTACATGATACCAAAACCCAATGGAACATGGCACCTGTGTGGGGACTACTGGCAACTAAATGTCAAAACGAACCCAGATAGATATCCGTTGCATGAACAGTGCAAAGATCTCCAAGAAAATAGACCCACTGAAGAGATACTTCCAAGTCCCAGTAGAGAAGGAAGATATAGAGAAGACATGATTTTAACCCCCTATGGCACCTACACATTCTATTACAACTGTTTCAGCCTTCTCAACACAGGGGCAACCTTCCAACAACTGATGGACAAACTGCTTGGCAACCTTCCATTCTGTGTGGTCAAGTAAAAGCAATAACCAATTTCCTAAAACCAACAACAATTAAAGCAGTACAAAAATTTTCATTACTAATCAACTACTACCATAGATTCATGCCTAACATTGCTACAATTATGAGCCTCAAATATGAATGCCTGCAAGGATAATATAAAAAGTTATATTGGTCAGAAAATGAAGATAACTGATTTCTATTAGCAAAACAAACGATATCCTCTGCAACCACATTAATTTTTCCTCTACCTCATAGGTCCCTCATGTTGACAGCAGATGCAAGTAACACAGCGATGGATGCTGTAGGACGATAGTTTGTCATGCAAACAGACCATTAACCCTTGGTGCACGCCTTCACAAAAAGTCAGCAGACGCATGGTCAGCATGGCAACAACGGCGCCTGTCAGCAGTAACTGAGCACTCCTGCACCATCAAATACTAGAAAGGTTCAGCAAACACCGTGGCAGACGCATTATCAAGAAACTGTGAAAAGACATCCAGCTCAGGATAGCCTATCACAAAATAGCAGAAACCAAAAGAGATGATGCAGAGCTACAGCGACTGTGGCAGGCAACCCCACCTTCACATGGAGTGACCTTCAATCAACAGTGGAGAGACGAATTGCGTACCAGATGCCCTTGCCCCTACCTTCATCGCACTGGGCAGTTAATCTCACAACAACTCTCCGTGCGCCAATGCATGGACACAAGAACAAAGCATACTTCACGCATCTTTTATACATATATCTCCTTTATTATTATTTTCCTATTAAATGTATCATCATAATCATACACACTGCAATGTCAGCTTTTTAGCCATAGTACCTTAACTTCAGTCCTGTATTGTGCATCAATTCATATGTATATTTCCATCTCTCTCTCTGCTTCTGTTCACCTGATGTCATGTGCTACATTTCTGCTCGCAAGAGATAATGAGCTGTCGGTTTCTTGTATGAATAAATCAGTCAGTTTGTGGACGCTGCCTCTTACGCCTTCGCTTCACTGTCATCTAGCCGCCATCCCTCCAGTCCCCTAAACAGAGAACAATCTTGGGCTAATTGAAGTTGATAAAAACAAGATCACACAAGCATGCAGCAAATGAATAAAACAAAAGCGAGAATAAAAGAAATAGAATAAAGTACAAGTTCGCAAACACTTAAAGTCAGCAAAAGTTACCAATGTCGAACATGTGAAAAACCCACGAGCATTATACCCGATTAATAGTCGTGTACATATCCTGACCTATCCTGAATCAACAATGCGCAAAGAATGGGCCATTCAGTGCCTTTTCCCAGATGATTCAAGGATGCTCCCATCATTAACCTTTCGTCAAAAGACTGAAAACCTCCTGCTACTCAATTACTTTCTAAATTACGTACACAAGGACTGTTTACCCTCAGATTTCTCTGCTGATTACTACGACAGCTACACTCGCAACATGAAATAAATGTCAACACACATCCGGAGATCTGGTAATTTTGTCGTTTTGCAAAGGCCAAAAAATGATTTAACTTTTACCAGGGATAATTATGTCATCGAATGGAAATATAAAAACGTGAATTCTTTGCAGTTGTATATTCCACTGTGAAATTTAAATCCACAAAAGTATAAAATCTAAGGAAGACGCACATTCTGTTATAATGGTATACAGTTACCATTTTTTCACGAATCCTTTGTATACATACATACATGCATACATACAGCTATACATACATACATACATACATACATACTACATGCATAAACACACACACACACACACACATATATATATATATATATATATATATATATATATATATATATATATATATATATATATATGTGTGTGTGTGTGTGTAAAATAAACACGGATCATGTGCAAAGAAACAACAATCTGCAGAAATTCCATTTAACGGCCAAGGGTTTAATATGTACTTACTATACATAATGGGAAATACTATACATAATGGGAAATTTCCAAAGGCCCGTACAATATGCATAAAATCTATAATTGACAAGCAATATTTATTGGCAATACCAGTAAAGTCCATTAACAACACTTACTGGACGAATATCCTATTTGCACAAACAGCAAGATTTCCATCAGCTAATGTCATATTTTATTATTTCATACTCCACAATATTCCTGTCAATAACTAATCTGTATTATGAAGTACTGGTTAAAATTCTAATTTCATATGGATGATTATAACAGGACCCGTGCCGAAATATTTGCTGGAGCTCCATAGACGGTTTACCTTGCGGCAATAGAATTACCACGACGTGGGGTGGATAACCATTGCTTTTCTTAAATGAAAAAGTACTTTTCACGAGAAATCCAACAGTGTTTTATTACGCGATATATGCCTTATAGTTTACAGGTGCATACGCGCCGTTATACATTCATGCATATATATATAATATATATATATGTGTGTGTGTGTGTGTGTGTGTAAACAAACACAGGAGTGGCAAAACTGGCACTATGGTTACAAAGTTCTTTGAAATGAACAACTCCCATGTTCACATTGGAAGTGAGCAATTCTGACAGACATCAAATTATAACATCCAATACCTATTACAGTATTTGTCTATCAGAAGTTGGTAATATATCAATGTTCTCCTAGGAAACATCTGGTACCATTTAATACTTGGGACAGACAGCCACATAGTGCGCATTCGTTGAGTAAGGAGTTGCGCACTATTCTCATTACATTCCGATTATATGTTCTGATTATTTGCAACGCCTAATCAACGATGGTCTCCCGTTTGATATCTGATATCACAAATTAAGCAACGAATATTGTTTGAGACTTCTCTGTAGCCACACCCTTTCCAGTGAAATCAAATTCCATTCAAAGTATTTTGGTACAAGCATTGATTGATTGATTAATTTACGACTTCTAAAACTGGCGTCACAACACGTAGGTTTTTTTTAATGGTGTTTTTACGTTGCATGGAACCAGTGGTTATTCAGCAACGGTGACCAACGGCTTTACGTGACTTCCGAACTACGTCGAGAGTGAACTTCTATCACCAGAAATACACATCTCTCACACCTCAGTGGAATGCCCGAGAGTCGAACTGGCATACCAAGACCATGCCGATCACGCCTCTGAGGCGTATACAACACCTAGGTAAATGACGCCGTAATAAAATTAAATTTAATACTAACATGATAAAGAAGTACATTTAAAAGGAGTTTTATATAAGAAACACACATTATATATATATATATATATATATATATATATATATATATATATATATATATATATATATATATATATATATCTGTAAATTCATATATATTATATAAACATACTGCGTGTGTGGTTCCAAATTTTTTTTTAGGAGGCCCGCCTCCCTCACAAAAAAATATAACGGCTTTACATCACAATCCTCCCTGAGATTTGTAGCTAGGATAAAATGCCCTTCTGTGTCACGTCCCCAGCACAGGAATCTGTCTTAGATTCCCAAGACTACGACATTCGACCAGCAGATGTCTCAAAACTACATTTCATATCTATAATCAAAACTACTGGATAAACACAACCAGTGAGTCGTTAAATGCATCTAGTTGGAAAAAGTCTAACTGCAAGCGATCACGTTAGAAAATCTAAAAATAGTTCGAATCGTAATTTACTAAACAAAAGCTTCTCATGGCATTTTTTCCCCAAATATTACTTTTGCCGCCTTCGATGACCATAACTGTTGTGACGCCAGTTACAGAAATGTATTGGATTGCTAAGCAAAACATGTGCATTCGTGTTCAGCGAGAAAACGTAAATGAATGCCAGAGAGCTTAAGAGAGTCCAACGCATGTTCAACGAAGTATCATGAGAGAGCGCTTTCTGGCACCTTTTAGCAGTTTCTGTCAACTTTTGCGCTAAGATGCCAGTGTCAGTGGCATTATTAAAGTGGCACATGGCCATTCTTGCGTGGCATCCCTTTAGCAGACATTTATGACTAAAATTCTGCAGGAAACTTGAATTAATGCTGCGAATTTTTCCGCGATTTATTGCCTGCATCCCAACGCCCGAGCTGAAAGACAAATTCTAAAAATAACAAAACAGGTTAGAGTAAGCCGTAAGATTTCTCGGAAACTTGTGACCTTCGTATGACACAGTATAGCCAAGGATACCTTTGGAGAAGTCTAAATTTGAGGCTAAATTGAAATCGGAAAGAAACCACGGACAGAAAATCCATATTTACTTGCTAAAAAATATTATGTTAGTGAATTGTTCTTCATGGACCGCTCAATTATTTGATTAGTTTCTGTAGACTGTCGGTGCTGTTAAAATAGTTACTAACGCCATCTGCATAGATCTACAGGAAAAAAAGGACATTTGGAAAACAGAAAAGGTAATAAGTCATTTAGATGGTAAAGAAATCGGTCAAACGTAAATGTATACTTATTTACTATCTCACAAGAAATGACTTGGGGGGTTGGGGTGGGGTGGGGGGGGGGGGGGGGGGCGGTGGGGTGGCGGTTGCGAGTAGCCTTGAAAGCCTTGTGTGATTGAATTACGAATGCTTCAACTCCTGGGTTAAGGATGACCTCGTCGGGGCCCATCAATTCTCTATTATATACCGGCGCACATTCTTGGGGAAGGGTTGAGCATTCACCTCTCTCTCTCTCTCTCTCTAATGTAACCACCAACAGTAATTGAGTGAAAGAAGATAAGATATCCGGAGAAAGGAAGATTGCAGATGTATAGTTAGATATGAGAAACCACAGTATACGAAAACTAGAGATCGCAGTGAAGATCAAGAGGTTCAGTCCGTTAATGGTTATGGATACAGAACCCGAATTAATTGTAAAAACTGTTATAGCTGCAAAGGAATAGAAGTTTTCATCACACAGTAATTAGACATAAACCATTCGGCTTCTTTATTCTATTATTATATAAAAATTCCACATCAGTTCATCCAATTCCGTGATCGACTGAGAATGGCTCCACAAACCGATACTTCTTCACATCAGAATGACGGCAGCCGCGGGTCTCGAAGCTCCCTGAAGACCAGCAATCCGATTAATGCAGCGGCGCCGCCTTCGGCAAATACGTCAAGACATTGAAACTCCTTTCTCTAAGCTCTGTATGGAAAGCCGTTCAACCATCCCTCGCCGAGACTCATACTAAGAGGATTATTGGACTGCTTAATCCCTTTGGTAAAACAATACACGAAAAAATATTCCGTAGATGAATTCGGGAGAAGCCCATTACGTTTCTTCGGTTTAATTCGGAAAAACTGGCGAAATGACTTTTAATTTCTACATCTCCGGTTCAAACTTCCGTGCTAAGTAAAATGAAGCCGGTTTACATAAGTCGATCAATAAATCGTACTGAATAATGTATTTCTCACCCCAAAAGTACTTTTAGTATCAACTCTTCCAAAGTAGCGATAGAACATTTTGAAATGCTAACGTTATCCGTACTACAATCAAAATCTCTGGTTACTTACTACCACATCAACCAGCTATAGTAGACTATCTGCTCTAGCGTCAATATTTCCACTATATTTTTTTTTATAGAAATTCATTAAGAGGACTTAACCTCAACGCTACAACGCTATAAATTTGAGAAAACTATCAGATGTTTAAGGATCCCATCAAGAAAATCAATTTTCCACCATCCTTCCTAACTTTCACAACTGTTCAACCGTAGCATCCTTCAACTCTGACAAAAAAAAAAAAAAGTTTTCACACGGGAAAATTCTTAGTCGACAGCCTGCTATTTCCACACAAGACCAAACTGAGAGCTCCAGAAGGATGTGCAAGGACACAAATGGCTTCAAAGCGGTGTATGGGTCATTAACCTTCACATGATTATGTAAGCCTGACGCAAATTTATTAATAAATGCACACTGGGCAGTTACCGTAATTCAAAATCATTAATGTTATTCATGAATCTCCACGCTTGATTATTCACCACGAAAGCGAATTATTACTGTGGCATTGCACTGTCTGTTGCGCTTCCACGTGACACTCATTGCAACAAGTTAAGATGGGCGCTGAATGAACTTACTTTCCAATGAATCTTGTGAAATGATTGAGCATTCATTGATCTAAGAAAAACTCAGCTAAGAAACCGTGACCACGCCGTCTGTGCTAACACCGCCGCCACCAAATTTTGGAATTTTCTCTTTGAAGAAAAGAGCTGCGTTCTAACCTTTTAAAAATACAAGAAGTTTTAAAAGGAAAATATCACGTTCAAGGCTTTTCACGGACTTCTGAAACTCGTTACGCAATGGTTTTTACATATGAAACTCACAAACTTCAGAAATCACGACTTCCTGAAGTTTGCCAACTGGCATGTCCTAAACCTCGATTTTTCGTGAAGATCTGCATACGTTTTAGAAGTGTTATACCTAATCAAAACAGGTAAAAAATGCGACGAAGTTTCTTAGGCGCAATCGAGTTTTCGTACAGCGTATAATTCTGTATGAGACGCAGCCTACGAAACTTTCAGCCACGGGCCTGGTGTGTCTTGTCCTATAGCGTTGCCAGACGCATGATCATGGCGAAATTTAAACTTCAACATAATAAAAACTACTGAGGCTAGAGGGCTGCAATTTGGCATGTTTGATGATTGGAAGGTGGATGATGAACATACCAATTTGTAACCCTCTAGCGGACAGAAAAAGTGCGGAGGACAAAGTCATCTGCTTGGTTTTCTTTTACAGATAACTACAAAATAGCAGATGTCAATGCACGTACGTAGTCCAGTATTCGCTGAAAACGAAGAATTTGAACTTGATAAACAATACCGGTTATGAGTTCACTGGTCTTTATATTTGAAAGGGCGAATGGGTTGGTTGCAATTCTGTTTAATAAGAAATCATATTCTGTAGTGAAATGTAGTACAGGCTTCTAAAGTATAGGGGTGGGGGGGGGGGGCCACCATGGTTGTTACTCCTTTTTGAAGTATATCATTATTCTGATTATTATCATTCGTAAGCAGGTGTCCTAGGTGTCTAAAAGGCCACTGAAGAGTTACCGGCAACTAAGTACTTACATTGTGCAACATGAATACACATATTACATATAATCAATAATTCATTGAGAGCTCGACGACAATAAGTTCGGAATGATTAGTAAGCTCTGAAGGGACCCTCTTATTGAAAGTGTCATAACATACACCGTTCATTGTTTAAAGTTTGAATGTAGAAATGTAAATGCACTTACAATATCTTCTCAGATGACAAATAAATGAATCGACTCGCGTAAGGTCACAAACAACTGTAAGCAATTTTTAAGAGTAGGTACTGAAAAACAATATTTAAAATGATTACCTAAGTCGGTTTGGCTCACCCTTGCAAAACATCTTACAAAAGTCATTTCTGAATGGCGCAAAATACAGAAACCATTCCAATGCGGCAATAACAACAAGATCGTTGGAAGACCTCAGTCTCCTGTTAATGATTACTGGGACAATTGGTGTCAATGTAGCGAGGGGTTGTTTTCAATATCCCGCGCGGCTCTGGGAATCCAGTAGGAGGCAATCGTCGTTGGACGCTCGGAAAGAGACCCAGAAGCCTCTTTTCCGCTCAAATTACGTCCCATCTCGCCAAAAATGGAATCACTCGCTGCCAATCATAAGCGCAACTCTACGGTAGAATTTCTGTAAAAATCCACACGTGATATTGGGCACTATCCCGTAAACGAACTGACAACCAAACACGTCTAACAGAACCAAAAACAATCTTCCTACTTTGTTGGAAGATGTGATATGGAGGAAAAATAAATACTCAAAAGTTTTAAGCAGTTTTCACAGCTCTAGTCTCTGCCTAAAAATTTCAAATCGGTACATATTCTACGTGTCTTACGCTTCAAGATTGATAAAGAGTTTCAACACAAGCATTACATAAAATAATATTAAAACTTTACATGAAACCGTGCATTGTTTCATAGTTCAGCCGATGCGAGGTTACCATTTACTGAGTATGAAGTTTCTGGCAGACCACCATCCTCCTACGCCGACATACTCTCACTCATGCAACACATACCACAAGGCTGATCATGCATGAAATGAAAACATGGATTGACCACCTTTCAATATACGCGAAGTTAATATAGTTTTAAAATTTCACTTCATTCAGTTGCAGTTAAATTTGTATTTTCGAACACATAACAGAATCATAGAAATATTCAAGGTATATTCATTCCAAAGCCGCAAAGCCTTTGAAAGCTCTTTCAAATTCCGTCATAAAAAGATCTCCAGTTATCAGTGTATCATCAAAGCAAACTTTGCACTTTTAGGATTATCATGCTTTAGGATATATTACAAAGATATCACCCACAGTACTGCAGTGCCTTGAGAAACAGTCTAACGTCATCTTATTATGTTACTTTTAATTTTCTTAGCGTTTTTGTATGTAATGATCCGCTTTCCGTCCAAAACACATACCGGCACCGTATGTGTGTGATGTAATTTCATTATTATAAATAAATCAAACAAAGGAAGAAACAAGCTTTATCACAGACTATACTCTGTTTTTTTCCATCTGTCCATCCACCTGTGGTGTTTGCGCATGGTAACACTGCGTCCCGGGCTTTAAATAATATCCTATTTCGAATATTAACGGTGTAAGTCGCATACAGTAAATTATTAAAACACTTTTCAGTTGCTAATGTACACCAAGATACCCTTTTATTTACCTAAAACTAACATGTATCATAACTATTTAAAGCCCGGGACGCAGTGTTACCATGCGCGACCACCACAGTCGGATGGACAGATGGATAAAAACAGAGTATAGACACGAATACATATGATATTTTAAAAATATATTCTAAGTCCACTTCTGACTTACTAGAATAGTTACTAGCTTCCAAAGACTAGTCGCTACCCAAGGCGAAATATGCACAATTCAGAAATTAGGGTTCTCTAAGACTACGTGAGAGTTTAATTTTGATTACCATACTGAATTCCTTTCAAACTTTATGAAACTGGCTTTTTATGCCGGTTTATGCAATGTATGATATTGTATAAAATTTCTAAATATCATAACCTCTTAATGGTAGTCCTTACCTTTCAGTCAATGGAATGTCTACGAATGTTTCGCTCTCCTTTCAAGGATTTTGCATTATATTACGTGGATGCCTTTTTTGCATTCACAAGCCTTATGCTGCACACTTCCCTCCATATTCACAGATCTTTATCTGTAAATCTGACTTGGGGAAGCTCTGTTCGCTTTTATATTATTTAACTATAATTGTTAACCAAAGATTGGAGTGTTCACACATTGGCCGATGCAGACAACCCTTCCAAAGCGACATCATTAAGATTAAATTACTATTTACAGCATTTTTAATCTGGTCTGTTCCTTTATTTTGATACCAAAATATATGACAAAGAAATGAACAGAGAGAGAGAGAGAGAGAGAGAGAGAGAGAGAGAGAGAGAGAGAGAGAGAGAGAGAGAGAGAGAGAGAGAGACGAAATGCGGCCTGGATTTGTGCAGGATGTGGAAAATTATCTAGGTTACGTGTATTTTCTTTATATTTTCCATCCATACATTATCCTTTCGTGTGTGTGTGGTATTATATCAAGTTATCAGATATAGCGTAAATTTAGCCCATTGGTCAAGAACTTGATGTCACCCTACTCCAGCGTCACAAAATGACGTCACTACTTGAAGAGTGTGTTGTCAGGCAAATTTTCAGGAGACAACCCTATTGGGGCCATTGTTTGCATCGTTTATTCCAATTTAAAGTTGAAAGATATATTTCAATATCGATATTTCACTGGATGGCTTCCTAATATAATTTTCGTGTAAACGTTTCAATATCCGCTTTTCTATACTACATACATTACTGAGCAATATAACCGTAGAGGGTTTTTTCCTACTTTACATTCGGCTGAGCGTGAAAAATCTAAATTGCAGTATGAGGAGTGCATTGTTGAATTAAAGGAGCTGAATAAACAAATTCTTACTCTTAAATTTGAAGAGAAAACAAATCTGAAGAAGAAATGAAATCATGTCAGGTGTAAGTGATCAGCACTTTCGATGCATAGCTTCTCTTCAAGCCAGTTGAACCTAACTGCCCTCCTCCTCGTTCCGTAGCCCATGAAGCTCGTAGCTTGCTAAAAGTCTAATTGCACCTTTACCTAAGCATAGCAGCTCACCTGAGGAAGATCTTTCTAGATTTTTCCAAGAGTATGAAGATACTATTAGCAAATTCATATATCCAGAATATGATAAACTTTTGCTATTCAAACAACAACTATCTGGTAGGTCTTCGAGTCTTGTCAATTAATTAGAAGCTGTTAAAAAGGGCTGTACGTATGCTAAGGAATTGTTGCTGAACGCTTTTGCCTCGGAGGATACCCAGAAGTTTAATGTACTGAAGCAGATGACTGAAGTTAGGTTAGATTACACTTCGGATCCAAGTATTCGTTATTGGTAACGTAAGCAGTTGTGTGGCAACAATTAAAGATTTAACTTCCCGCTATTTTCGTCGTTTAACGATTGTTGGACCATTCAAGAAAATAAACAGAATTTTCTTCGAGGTTTATTTGTTAACATTCGACAGTTGTTTCCCATCCACCAACAATTTACCACTTTCCTAACCACGGCTGGTGTTTAATTCTGGGAAATATTTAGAAACTTTTATTGCGAGCTTCGGTAGAGATCTTATTTTCTGCTAGCATGGAAGAATAAGATACTGAGTCTACATTTCTGAGCCACGGAGCAGCAGAGGGTGGCATGGTTCTCCACCCTTTACCAGCTACTACCGTCAGTCGTTCCAGGAGTCCACAGCTCTGGTCGGCATGAAGATCTAATATCGACGGGGAACTCTTCGGATACTTTAAAACGTCGGGTTACTTTGAGGTCGGTCTCATGTTTTGTTGGCGCACGTCAATTGAATTGTTGAAGTCATTCTTCTTGACGTCTATATAACTAGTACCTTAAATTAAACCTCGTAATTTATATACTTTTTACTGCCATTTTTAAATTTCAGAGATCTTTTTATACATTATCCTGGTTTATTTCATGACGGCATATTCTTCCTAGCATTTTTAATCCATAGAGATTGGTTTATCAGAAGTTTAGCTTCTAGGAATTAGGTGGTCTGAATTTGTGTTTGTAAGGTTGTATCTATATTATGGATATCGTTATATTTATGGTAGTGACTTTTCTTGGATAGGTTGTGAGAGATTCCAGACGAGGGGACATGGGGTCCCAGTGCCATGGACGCCGCATCTGGGTGGCAACATTGATTTTTCATTAGTGATATTACCGAGACACTAAGTCGTGATTATAATAATAAAGGTGTTTAAATTTTAGCTACACTATTCATTGTCTCCTGGAGGTTTATTTATATATATTACTGCTGTTATGGAGACTTTACCTTTAAAACAAAAATCCCGAAGCCAAAAGAAATGAGATGAAAACTGGGCAATACATCATGTAACAGGCTGCACCTAAATAAACAGTACCCGTATACAACGATTTATTTGAGTAAATGTCACGAAACGGCAGAAATTACACTGACTTCCCTTTTTCAACCTGTTGAATTTACAAAAAGATGACTATTGTTCCCGAAGGAACAATAGACCCCCATATGGAACTTCGGTAGAAAACCAAAATAACACCATTTGAAAAATATTCAACAAATAATAAAGAAAAATGAATTTTCATGCCTAGTAGACCTGCACGTTTTGATGTTAGGAATTTACCATGCAACGATTACACATTTGCACACCGACTAAAGGACAGAAGAGAAAACATATTTTTACCAACTAATTATTATAAAGACATACGAGACAAATATTTTCCATAGCTATCAGGGTGATAAAACTACAATTTAAAAACTGAACAAGTAAAAAAAGTTTTTTCGGCACAATCAACTTTTCTGTACAGCCGCTAAAGCGTATAATCGAGGCCACCGAAAATACATCTATCTTTCGGTGGTCTCGATATAATGCTGCATGAGTCTCAGTCCATAAAACTTTAACCACGGCCTTTTGGTGGCCTATCCTACATCGCTGACAAAAGTACGATGATGGCTAACTTTAACCTCAAATAAAATAAAAACTACTGAGGTCTGAGGGCTGCAATTTGGTATGTTTGGTGATTAGAGGGTGGGTGATCAACACACCAATTTGCAGCCCATTTTCTTTTACATAAAACTAAAACTTCCAGAGTGGATCAAGACAGCTGCTAAAAACGACGATTCAACTGGTACAAAACCACCCCATCAAATATTTCATAATTTTGCTGTACTAATTTCAAGACAGCAGTCAACTGTAAAATCTCTAATGTCAAAATAACGAAGGTAAAAGACGTCGTAATATCGAATGAAGTAGTGTCAAATAGCTTATTTTCTGAAAAATATCAAAATGAATTTCTTATATTCATCGGTAATTTCAAACCAACTATACGTCTGAATAGAAAATAACAAAATGTCAAAAATAAAACTCCCAGGACCCAGGGGCTAAATAACCTACCCTTAAAAGAGAAAAACATTCACAAACTTGGATTCACTTGACCATTACATAAATTAGTTTAATTTCCTACAGCGAAGGAGATTGCACTTTCGTCTGCTCCATGAAGATTTAATTAGTTATTCCACTGTGTATAAGCGAAAGTCATATATAGCCTTACAGACACCTTCAACATAAAGTGAGTGACCCTGCCAATTTTCACATTTATCTTTAAAAATATTTGAGTGACAAATGAGAATTTCCTTTATGTAAGAGGAAGTATTTGCACACAAACTTCGTCTAAGTTCATGTTCCTTCAAGCTAGTGAATGAGATCAAAGTACTGAATGATCTTATCATAATTCGAACAATTCAACTTATATCCTCTCGCATCACTATTCTTAAAAATTATATTCATTATCAAACATTGTTATAAAAAACGGTATATCTAGCTTTAAAAACAAACGGACAAAAGCAAGGCCTACTTGACGTATCTAGAAACTCACAGAGAGACGTCAAATCAAGGGGAAAGGAGTCATTACGAAAGAACGTCTACACTGTACAGATATTCTTATTTTTTTCACATACATATATTGCAAGGCGTTTCCTGGAATCCAAGAATCCCGTGGATATGCTGCGTGGCACAACTCCTCTTTAACATTAGAAAAATAACCTGTCTTATGTCCCTGAAAACAGACTGCCGCATTGTCCATTGTGAAATGTGAAAATCCTTGGAGCCTTTCTCTTTCTCTCTTTGTATGG
>NC_087212.1:71434974-71439974 GCF_015104395.2 Macrobrachium nipponense | reverse complement strand
TCTTTCAATTTTATTCCACATCCTCATTGCACTTCCATAAAGGAGACTGCATCATACAATCCCATCTTGGCATTTACACGAACTCCAAGCTTTCTGCTAATCTATAGTACACACCTTGTAATCTTCCTCGTTTCACCTATTCTTTCTTCTCGCCATCATACGTATGATTTATTCGCATATACCTAAACGACTCATTCCTTGTCTCATCTACACATCCGCCGAGAACATCAATAAACTACTTCTTCTGCAAGAAGTGGGTTTAGGGAAAAGTAAAACAACCATTGCTCTCTTATATTTTAAATTCAAAGGATACAGATATAATGTCTATGACTTAAAAAGAGAATTAACAGAATAATAAAAAAAAACCTCCAAGATTTCCATCAAGACATGGACACTCCGTTCATTTTATATTTTCAATCTGCTATTTTGTTGACATTAAGGATGAGCCAATAGGCCTCCACACACCTGTCTTTTACAATAGCAAAACCTATGTCCTTGTTTATCCTGTAACTCCTCTTTGGACAGCAGCGAGCCTAACAAATCCCTTTTATTTCAATATATATCTTACCCGGATTTCCATGCTCATACACCTTTATCGTCTCTCTTTTTATACCAATCTATAAAACCTACAATACTGTGATCCGAGGTTTTATGACCAACCTTTTGTGGGCAAACCGTCCACGAACAAATAGCTAATAAATATAGCTCACAGATACAGCACAAACAAAATGAAAACAGCTAAGTCAGAGAACAGACGAAGGACTTCCAATTTGACACATGCCACACTAAAACTCTAGCAGAAAAAAAAACAGATCATCATCAATATTTCAGTTTATTTCTAATGAAAGGATTAGGACCGTTATAGCGAAAAGTGAAAAACCTTCCCTCTCAAGTCAGTCATTCATTACAATGAAAGGAAAAATTCATTAATTGTGCATATAACATTTAAAAATTAACGTCTTTTTCGCAGAATAAAAGGAAATAAGAGCTAGTCTTTCCCTTTTGGAATATGACTCATAATCTAATATGTTCGCATCACATACCTGCCCATTTGTATGCTAATGAAATAATAATTACAAAGTCTGGAATGCTGAGGTACTCTAATTCTAGCAATAGTTGTACTAATTTAAATATAAATGAACAAGCGGCCATAAATGCAAAAAAATGTAAGTGGAAAAATAACGTTGCACTTCATCAGTTAGCCTGGCCAACTGGCACAATAAGCGGAAGTTACGACAAACTTATTGTCATTCTATTTATTTGAAGGCCGCTTGGCAAGTTGAGAGCGTGAATAGCCTTTTCGAGAAGATTTCATATGGACATGTGCTCTTGTTGAATAATCTATAATAATAAAACCCGAGGGGATCTTGCTTGCCATCCCCCGGGGTGACAGTAAGGAAGACATGTCACAGCCACCCAGCCCTGCAAACTGGTTTGTCCGACGCAGGTGAGAGCAGGGTGGGTAGAGGATCAGAGGGTAGGGAGGGAGAGAGCACGCCGTTCCAGCGCGCATAGCGCCCAAGCGCCAACAAGCTCGTAACAGCAATAACCTCAAGTTACTAGCAACTTATTGTCATTCATTTATTTAGGCTCGCGTTGCAAGTTAAGAGCGTGAATAGGCCTTATTCGGATTTCATATGGAGCATGTTGAATAATCTATAATAATAAAACCCGAGGGGATCTTGCTTGCCATCGCCCGGGGTGACGTGACAGTAGGGAAGACATGTCACTGCCACCCAGCCCTGCAAACTGGTTTGTCCGACGCAGGTGAGAGCAGGGTGGGTAGAGGATCAAAGGGTAGGGAGGGAGAGACAGCACGCCGTTCCAGCGCGCGTAGCGCAAGCGCCAACAAGCTCGTAACAGCAATAATGAATAATAATAGAAATATCATAAAATCACGTTCGTTAAGCTACACATCTATTGTTACCTTCAACTACGCGCAGACTATAATTACTTAGGATCAGAGTCACGGCTAATCGCATATCCCAAACGACGTCACCAAACCCAAACCAAAAGAAAGGTATCTAAGATCAAGGATAACCTACTTACTGAGAGATATCCTGAGAACAGGGGCACGGGAAAAGTTAACTTACCGAACCGCGCAAACATAAATGTGCCCCTTTCCTTGAGATGGAAGTGCGTAGTGGTGGATTTACTTCCAAGGAGAAGTAGCCGAAATAGTATCTGTAAATGACATCGAAGCCACCACAGTGCGGAAGGGAGGAGAATCTACTGAAGGGGTAACAGACAAGGCAATTTGAGAGAGCAATATCTCCTAAGTGAATAGATAAGCCCAACATAACGCCACAAGTGTAGGAAATTTTTTGTGCAACTCTAGATAAGTCTAATACATAGGGACAGATAAGGCTATAAATATTTGATGGCAACATCCATAGAAGTGTGAATGAAAATTTTGAGCGTCATGAAAACATTATTGAACATTTGTACAGGTAACGGCACCGTAACGTAATAGATAGCAATGTTGTCAACAAAGACGAATAAGGACAAGCATAATACTGAAATAAAACTGATTCTTCTTTTTCGAAGCATATTTGAGTGTTGACTGAGGACGCACTGGACCGCCCCAGCAAAAGAGTTGAAATGTGTGAGTCACAGTAAATTAGCCAGAAATACAAACCCTGCGCAGTTACCATATCTAAAGCACTTGCTACCAATTCATCCTGGTTCCAAAATTGCTCTTGATGGACCAATTCCAGATAAGCGCGAAAAAATAAACCCATATCTACGCATCATTTAAGTTTCCACGGCAAAATCTAGCAGTGCAATGAAATTTCAAAGTTACATTATGAAAGCAGCATCAGATGTAAAGGACGAGAGCCGAAAGGCCTTCAGCGGCACTCCATCGTTTCACTTTCCTTTGTGGCTTTTGCTTTTATTTATATATTCATCACGTTCCAAATTTTCGTGATTCAGTTATATATGTATATATCTATAATATTATATAATATATTATATATATATATTATTATATGTATGTATGTATGTATTGTATATATATAGATAATATATATATAGTGATTATATATATATATATATATATGTGTGTGTGTGTGTGTGTGTGTGTGTGTGTGTGTGTATGTATGATATGTAACTGAATCACGAAGGACAAAATACACAACGAAGTTTCTGCAAGATCTTTCGACTCGACGTCCTTTACTCAGCAGGATAAACTGACTTACACGAGGAATTGACAATACAAGAAAGGTCGTATAACTGACAGATAGGGGATTATAAGGAGATTTAGTACCTAGAATCCGGCACACCTGGAAAGTGAGTAACCTTCCCAAACAATTGCACTCATGTTTATGCTTGTTTGGGAAGGTTACTCATCTTCCAGGCGTGCCGGATTCTAGGTACTAATCTCCTTATAATCCCTTATCTGTCAGTTATACGACCTTCCTTGTATTGTCAATTCCTCATGTAAGTCAGTTTATCTGCTGAGTAAAGGACGTTGAGTCAAAGATCTTGCAGAAACTCCGTTGTTTATTTTTTCCTTCGTGGCTTAGACCTTATATATATAAATTATATATATATATGATATATATGTGTGGTATATATATATATATATATATATATATATATATAATATACATACATATATATATATATATATATATATATATATATATATATATATATATATATATATATGGGTGTGTGTGTGTGTTTTATTTACTATAGTGCAATCAAAGGGTATAGAGCAGTCACTCTCCACAAAATATTTTGAAGTCGACGACGTATCCAAAAAAGCTAACGGAGCAGACAAAGCCTCCAGGTACACATCTCTTGCTGACAAGAGCGAAAGAGATCGCGTCATAGACCCGTATTCGAAGACGTAATTTCCTGCTGTCACTCGGAAAGATCTGCTATGAAGAATGGCTCTCGAACTTTTCATTTTCAGTGAAGGAATAGACCTTTTACACAGCTGACTAAGTATATTATTTTGATTACTCCGCCTTAATTCGTGTCTCTCACATCGGACCCGACCAACAATTCGTGTTAGTTTCTTATACCGATGCAAATCTCCTTCAAGAATGCGAATATCAAAGTTAAATTACAATAATTCAGAAATACTAAATAAGTAAATTTGCACTATGTAAGGCGAATGAAAAATAGCTGGAAAATCCCCATTTGTCAAGAGTTTTTTTCAGATAAAAGTTCACTTAGTGATCAGAAACAGTGATGCAACGCTTTCCAAAGTGTATCCAGCAATTCAGCAGAGCAAAGGTTACTGAACTTTCTGAGAACTTTCAGAACTGCCATAATTACGCGAATTTGCCTCCGAACCGCGATTCCATTGGAACATGCTACGTTGCCAAACCACGATTTCATCTTACCAGGAACTGTTGCTGAAAGACATCATAAACAGGACGTCAGTTGGGTTTATCTGGTTCTCCTTTTGTGTTCTGTTTCACGCCTCTTCGCCCACATGCTTTCGTTTTATTTGTGCACATTAGTTTTCTAAGCAATGCGCCACGTGGCTTGCTAATGCAAGATAAGGCCGAGAATATGACAATTATCTTGCTTCTGCGCTTGGTTGCTAAAGGATCATGCGTGTGTGTGTGTGTGTGTGTGTGTGTGTGTGTGTGGGTGTGTGTGTGTAAATAAATAACTAAATAAATTATATATGTATATATATATATATATATATATATATAATATATATATATATATATTATTAAAAAAAAAAAACATCAACGTAGTTTTGCTTTTTATTCATGAAATTTTAAATCAGCCTTGTTTCCTTTTAAGTTTTTTTTTTGCTTAAAGCAGCCATATGCTTGTTAATGTAAGAGTTTTTGTGTTGTTGAGCGCCTCCTCCTCCCTTGTTTATTTTTGTGAACTATCGTTCTAACGATTGTTTTGTGATTTATTTTTGAGTTACGGTGGATGGTTCGTAGCTGTACTGTGAACGTTGATGGTCTGCCCGCGGAAGTTCAGGCTTTGGAACGCTCCTTGTCAGACCATCCCCTTGAGCA
>NC_087212.1:71402474-71429974 GCF_015104395.2 Macrobrachium nipponense | reverse complement strand
GGGAAAGATTTTGACAGGAATTTGCATGAATACCCAAGCGCATTAGCGCCTTTAAACTCAGGACAAACACTTAGATAACGCACGTCCAAACATGAGCGAAAATACGTCTTTAGTGGTGGTTCGTTTTAAAAGAGGAGATTCCGAAAGGCCATAGGTCACGGGTCAGCGAGCAAGTCAATCATGAAAGAGATCTAGGATGAAGGATAAAATCACATCGAAAATGGCAGTAAAAGAATAAATGTGGGTGATTTAATGTGAAACCAGGAAGTTCCTCGTTGGACGAGTGGTTTTCGCGCTCGACTACCAATCCGGTGGTCCGAAGTTCGATTCTTGGCCCGGCCAACGCGGAATCAGAGGAATTTATTTCTGGTGATATAATGTGGTTCGGATCCCACAATAAGCTGTAGGTCCCGTTGCTAGGTGACCAATTGGTTCCTGACCACGTCAAAATATCTAATCCTTCGGGCCAGTCCTAGGAGAGCTGCTAATCAGCTCAGTGGTCTGGTAAAACTAAGATATACTTAACGTGAAGCCAGAAAATGAATATAACCTGCTCGATCGATACTACCATAATAATCTCCTGGTATTAACACGCCGCTATTTCGCCTCTCCCAGTGCCATCAAAACTGCCTGTTAAATAAATACAATCGAACAAATGGAAGACAAAACAACCATTTCTTAGTTACTGGACTTGCACTGCTACTGAACTTAACCACGCAAACATTTCATCTGCTCGTCGAGAATCCATTTTTTCGTGTTACCTTTCGATTCTCATCTTTTCCCGAGAGCCGAAAAATATCCTTCGTCATTTCCTTCTTCCCTTTCCGCACGACGGGTCACATTAAGGCATTACTGACCCTCGCCCCAATTATACGTGACGTCACTGCAGTAATGCCGCTCAATGGGGGGTAAAATTGTGAAATCTTTTTGGCCCGATATGATTGCCATGATTGCATAATAGGGTCCACTGCACCCAATGAGATCATTTTCGGGGAATTCCCTCCATTACGGTCTCGCTGGTCATGGTCTGCTCCGCCTTTCAAAACTATAAATTGCATGACATTGCGAGTTGATGACCTTTTGAATAGGACTTTGATTTTTATTGAAAATCATCTGCAAAGGGTAGAATGCACTCGCACACTAACTAATACCCAAAACGACTAAAGCAATCTAACTTCTCATGACAATCCCAGAGACAAATACATCACCATCACCCTAAATGGCTATCATTATTTTACCCAAAACTAATTTCTTTACCCAATAAAATTCTGGGGCGGTCAATATACAACGCAATATAAGATGATGAAGAGAGACTACATTACAATTTTACAACACATTGTGTGAACTGAGATTTAACTCAATTATAAAACGAATACTAAAACATTTGAAACCTTGACTTACTTTTTATTGCAATCTATTTATTATCATTCTACATACAGATATACACACACACTTACACACATACACATATATATGTTTATATATGCATATAGTTTATATGTAATAATAGTAATGAATAAGCTGAAAGAAAAGATAATCAAACTACTGTAATCCTTTTAAGTTATATTAATTTTTATAAATAAAATTTTTTTTTTCTCTTAACTATTTCTAAAATATATATATATATTTTTAATTTTAACAATTCGTATGTTATTTTTACAGACTGAGGATGCACGGAGGACATGTGCGAACGTATCATGTGAATAAACTTTGGCCTATTTTGATGTTGTTTTGTGGACCCTGCTGTATGCTTTTATATATATATATATATATATATATATATATATATATATATATATATATATATATATATAATCATATTCATTCGGAAGATATAATTCGAACGCAATGATGTCACTTGGGTCACTGCTGCATCGGGATGTTGGGTACAGTGGTACTTGGGTTCCAACTTCTTTTATGAACTGTGTCATAGTTGGCAATGGCCTTGCCCTTCAATTGAAAGTCCTGGGTTCATGCTGAGGTGAATAAAAAATTTATTTCTGTTCCACACGTGATTGTGTGTTGATGATTTCTTTACACACACACATTATGTATATGTATATATATATATATATATATATATATATATATATATATATATAATATAATCTATATATATATATATATATGATAATATATTATTATAACTATATATATATATATATATATATTAATATATATATATATATATATATATATATATATATATGTGGGGATACAATCCACAATGAAGTAAATTCCTCTTGTAGTTTAAAATATATATTTCTTGTATAGGATTAAAGCTTTCGACCATCAACTGTGGTCTTGTTCACTAAAGTTGATGGTTCGAAAGCTTTAATCCTATACAAGAATATATATTTTTAAACTACAATAGGAATTTACTTCATTGTGAATTGTATCCCCATTTACTTAGAGGTACGACATAGTACCTGGCTTCTGCATATATATATATATATATATATATATATATATATATATATATATATATATATATAGATATATATATATATATATATATATATATATATATATATACTCCACAGGCGAAGGTCTTGGTACAAATTTTTACAGTTTTTGTTCTCTTGACATTAAAATTAATGCCTTGATTTCCGTGCTTCACCGAGCCTTTGCTTTATCCTGTACTTGGCAAGCTTTTCACAATGATATCACGTTCTTGCAAAAATACTTTAACAGCGACTGTCTTCCAACCCAATTATTCTTTAAACACGTCTCAAGATTTTTAAATAATATTTTTGTTTCACATCATCCGACTCCTCAGGTTCTGAAATTACCTTTCTATTCCAGCCTTCTTTTTTTTCACGATACAGCCTTTTATAAGGAACTCCAAGCTTTAATATCCGGTCATGTCCCTGCCGTGAAAATCAAATTGTTCCCACAAACCCATTGAATATCGGTAGCCTTTTCAGCTTCAGAGACTGTTTGGATCCATTAATGACCTCGTGTGTTACTTATAAGTTTACTTGTCCTGGATGTAGTCGATGAGTCTATATTGGATCGACACACAGGTTACATCAGGTCCGAATCGACAGTCATAGAGGTGTCAGTCAGCTTTAGAAATGGCACTAGGCTTTCAAATCCCGAATTTTCCCACATAACGAATCACTCCGATAAATGCAAATATTTCATCCAGTATAAAGACTTTAAGGTTTTGGGCAGAGCCTCCAATCATAAGATTTTAGCAATTAACGAATCATTGTTTATGAAAAAACTGGTCCCTCAATGAACACACATGCCACGTCTACACCTCTTGGCCTCTCGTGAACTGTTTACACTCAACGGTTGGTCCTTATTCCTATTTTTAACTGTGATTGGTTTATTGTACCTTATATTGTGTATTTCAATATTTGCAATTAGATTTTATTATACTAATTAGGTATCACTTCTTTGTAGCTTGAAAATGAGGACTGCGGCTTCGAAATGTTGCAACCTAATAAATATAAGTTTCTTGACCTGTTGGTGTGCTTCTCCTCTCCTGCAATCATTGTATGTATGTATGTATGTGTATGTATATATATATATATAATTATATATATATATATATATATATATATATATATATATATATACATACATACATACAATATATATATATATAATATATATATATATACACATACATACAATATATATATATATATATATCTATATATATATAATATATATATATATAGGAGGTATACAGGAGCGCAGACATAAGAGGTTCAGGAGGTCCATTGATACTAAAGATGAAGGCCAAGATTTATTATAAAAACGTTTCGCACATTAACTTTGTGCATCTTCAGTCTGTAAAAAGACTGAAAAAAGGCGTTCACGGGATTAGCCAATAACTTCTATAGTTCTTGTCAGAAAACCTTTAAAACTAATACCATATTACACACTGGTCTATAGAGCTTTGAAATATTCATCCAACTGGCAAATTTTTCATAACGAAATGGAATTTTTAATAACCTTTTTTCAAAGAAACTCCTATCCCAAAGACAAATTGGTATATAAACCATTAATTAACAATTAGTAGGTAACTATATCCAACCGCCCTCCTCCGCTAATGGATGTCCCAAAGAAAACTTGATGTATGCATCGATTCCATATATAACAGACTCGAAGTTTTTCTCTTAGACTCTCACAAATAATAGAACAAGAAATTCCTTATCTCAAAATTAAACTCATCTCAAACAATCCTTGCAAAATTGGCTCGCTTTTTAATTTCAAAGATCGTCTGCAGGACTTCATGAGATCCAACGTTGTATACAAATTCAAATGCGCAGGATGCCCTGCAACTTACGTGGGATCGACTCGAAGATTACTGCAGATGAGATATTGTAGCCATATGGGTTTCAGCTATAGAACAGGTCAAAGAATTAGTAATCCTGAATTTTCTAGTATCAAGAATCATGCCACCAAATGCAAAATAAATGTATCAAAACAGCACTTCTCGATAATAGGTTATACTAAAGACCCGGACCACCTAACTACCTTGGAATCTTTAATTATTAAAAGGCGTGGTTCCCCCATTGAATAACAACACCTCGGCTTCACCTCTACATCTGCATAGTCAACGTCTTGGACCTGGCTCTCTCGAAAATCATTCCTTGCTTTCCTTCCATTCTAGTCGGTTGGTACCTCAGTGGTTCTTCTTCTCTTTTTAACTATTTATATTTTATTGCATTTTAATGAATACTGTGAATCCTGTTTTTTAGTTTTTAATATATGCATTTCTCTTTTTACAGACTGAAGATGCACAAAGTTAATGTGCGAAACGTTTTTATAATAAATCTTGGCCTTCATCTTTAGTATCAATGGACCTCCTGAACCTCTTATATATATATATATATATATATATATATATATATATATATATATATATATATATATATACATACATATTATAATATATATATATATATATATATATATATATATATATATGCGAATACCACAGAATAATGACAGGCAGAAAGTCAATACCAAGCCAAGCGCTATAATAGAGTCACTTGCATCTATCGTGACTTTCTAAAGCATCTATATAGATGTATGCATAAGATAATGATAAGCATCTTGAGGGTGTTGTCAACGCAATAATCCCCTACCGATTTCAACTAACTTCTTCCTAAACGCATTCCGATTGACGAAACGTCCAAGAAGATACGATGAAGATAGGCCGCCAAGATGTCGGTAGAATGTCTACGGTCCCAAGTGCCACAATTTCATTTTCCCCCGAGTCTGATCACGATGACATTCAAATTCAACCAGCTTTGCAGCAGTAGCCAAATGGTTCCGGAAAATTGATCAACTTGTATCTTCTTTCAATTTCATTCATTTTAGCAATAGCTGTTTTTTTTTTCAAGCCGAAATAAAAGTTTTGACAGTTATCCAAAGAAGATATTGTTCCAAGAAATGACTTGATCCTCGTGGACGAGTGGTTTTAGCGCTCGGCTGCCAATCCGGTGGTCAGAAGTTCGAATCCCTTCAAACTAATTTAGTAAAGGCAATGTCAGTTACTAGATAAATTAACTGAAATAAATTGATAATTCTAATTTCCAAAAGATATTTGAAAACCTAAAAAATTGATGTGTAGGCCCATGATCTTGATATTCCTTCAAAATATAAGAATTTGGTATGTAGACTTAATATTATAATGATTTAAATAAATAAAAGTCAACGAACGTAAAGGTTCCAAGTGATAAGAAGAGGAAAAAGACCTATTAAATGAGATTTTTATATACATTTTTTCTTGTTATATAAATACATACCTATGAACGATTTACAGTATTTTGTAAATAGTCCATACGTATAAGTATTTATATAAAAAGCAAAATTCTAATATTTTGAAGGAATACCAGGTTCATAGGCCTACACATCAGTTTCCTAGGTTGGTTATCGTGTTATTCAAATATCAGTTGGAATTTAGAGTTATCAAAATACTGCTTTTAGCTTACGATAACTACTGCCGCCATCTCCTGAGTGTCCTTGAAATACGATTTTCTGTCCAGTGACCTTATTACGCATCTCCTGGCTCCAGATCTCATCCACAGTTCGCGTTCACCAGTAGCCGTGTCTATAACTAGATGAAAACAGTGACACGAATTTCACTTTATGGGTCCTTTTCTACTGTTAATGTCAATGATATTTGAAACGCAGGCCTATGATAAATGATTTCCTCAATATAGTCACTGACTTGTTTCTCAAAGCCAGGAATATGAGTGAGAGGGGCGGTTGTCGAACGACTTCCTACATTTTAAAATATTATAAGTAATATAATACATATGGTAATATTATATACGTAACAATAAGCAACGTATACTATTAAAAGGCAAAATAAATGTGTTATTGTATAATATTTCGGTTCATTTGTAAAATCTCTCTCTCTCTCTCTCTCTCTCTCTCTCTCTCTCTCTCTCTCTCTCTCTCTCTCTGTTCTTAGATTCCATACGCTCTACATTGTTGCATAAACTTCCCTCTAGATTTAACCCGACAATTAAAGGACTTGAATAAACCTTCATTCAAGTCTCCTTTGAGAAAGATTTCCAGTTACTCCCCCGGGGAAGCTGGGCTCCTGCAGGGCCAGAAGGCATCACTGGAGGAGACCCTCACAATGGAGGGGGCTAAGTCTTCTGATGAAGGCATCCCTCAAGGAGGGTCTTCGGCCTTGGGATGCCTTCCCAGAGAAAGCCAGGACAATCCTGGCAGAGAGGTACTTCTTAGGAAGGAAGCATGGCTCCTAGAAAGCTGGATATCACTCAAAAGATAGTCTCCAGCCACATCACTCGCCCAGCGGGTCTTTCAAGAAGAGATATCTACATAAACACCCATGCATGACTGTTTCCCTTTTGACCAAGTTTTACTCCCTTCTTCTTTCCCTATGTTATCCCTACATTAAGGGGTCGGTTGCCTGATACGTCTTATTCCTTACAACATCAGGTATGGTTTATTTTTTGGCAAAGGGGTTTTTACTACCGCATGCCCTTGCTGTCATCAACCACATTTACTAGCAGTGGGCCTTGCCTTTGACTGAAAAGTCCAATTACAAGGCAGCAATTTCCACAACTAGCGGCAGTGGGCCTAGCCTTTTACTAAAAAGTAAGACTGCAAGGCAGCAGTTTCCACAGTTATCGGCAGTGGGCGTAAGACTGCAAGGCTGCAGCTGTCCCTTCAGTCGCCTTACGACACGCTTGACCTACGGTGGTAGTATTCTTACGCCCCTACCACAGGGATATTTAACCATGTTTGACTGAAACCCCTCAAACAATGTAAGAGAATTTAAGATGAAAAGACAAGCGTGACGAACACACAATTAAGAAATAACAAAGTGAGAGTTCACAGGTGGAACAGACTGATAATTTCTCTTCGTGCCAAACTATGCATAATGATCTACCTTTGTATCAAGTTTGACTGAGAGCCCTTGGGCAATTTAGGAGGTGATGTAACGAAGAGGTAAGCGTTACAGACGGGCAGACGGAGAGATTAAAAAAAAGACAAATTCTAGTCTTATGAATTTATCTTGAACACGTAACAGACGCAGTCCACCATTTCCCACACTTATCTTATGTAGGAGAGCAATATTCACATTATTGGTTCACTCATAACCTAGTATCAAACTAAAGGAAGGAAGGTATGGAATTTTCTCCAAGCATATACCTACAACCTTATTTCTTCCATCCTTTTTACTTCTTTCAGGCCTGCCATAGCTAAGTACCACGTCACTGGCTAGTGGTCATGAAAATGGAAAGATAAGGGGGAGGGAGGTACGAACAGATAATACCACTCTCTCTTTCCAGTGCATTTTCTTCTTTAACTGCACCGTTGAAAGTCTTAGCCTGAAACGCACATTTCGTCTTTTCGAAGCAATTCCTAAGAACAAGCTACGTTAAACAAGACTGGAAAAAAATATAAATGGAAAGAAAACAGTTGCACACAAGCTACATATATTGAAAAGGAACGATGATAGCAGACTGAAAAGGACAAATCAAGAAAATGTTTTTCTTCTGGCAAGTGAATAAAGGCTCCGAAATGGCTTCTTGTCTCTTTTCGCCCAGAAGCGATTCCACCGGCTTTGTTTTTCTTTCCTGGCTTAATCCATCTTCGTCTCTAAATGGAGAGTTTGGAGGAGCTTCAAAGTAGGCTAATATTCCGGGCCGTCTACTTTTCCTCTCAGGATTACTTCCTGATGGATTTCTCATGTTCCCGATTTCGACATCAGTGTTGTACGTAGAAAGGTATGGAGCCTCAAAGAATATTTGCGAACGCCTAACTAAAGTATTTCCAATCAAAAGAATATTCTAAGTTTATATATATATATATATATATATATATATATATATATATATATATATATATATATATATATATATATATATATATATATATATATATATTATATTTATAAATATATATATATATATATATATTATATATATATATATATATATACATATATATATATATTTATAAATTATATATATATATATATATATAATATATATATATATATATATATATATATATATATATATAAAATGCATAAAGGTGTGTGTGTGTGTGTGTGTGTGCGATTATGTGCATAACTGAGAGAGAGAGAGAGAGAGAGAGAGAGAGAGAGAGAGAGAGAGAGAGAGAGAGAGAGAGACGTGGCTATTAGTGTGGGCGTTTAAAAGAACGAAAGAGACTTGTGAAATCTGGTAAAATATATTCAAAAAGGAAGGAAGACTCACTGTATGCTGATCTCTTCTCCAAGTAAACATTTATCTCATACAATGAGCGCATAAGTCCGAGAGCATATAATTCTTGTAAGCTTTTATGAGCACGGGTTCAAACAGTATTTATTGCAATTAAATCAGATTTAACCCTTGAGCTGCCGAGATGTCATATCTTTGGCAAAAGCGCAATAATAATCTGATAACAATAACTGCTTCTGTCTCAATTTATAACAGATTCCAAGCTTTTATCATACCCGATTGCGATGATAAAAACAATATAAAACCAACATGAAAAGAATGAATAATCTATGCTACCAGATAAAACCATATTTTTGAATAATTTCATATAATATTATCCGCACAAATCTTCTGTCATGTAAGGAGAGAGAGAGAGAGAGAGAGAGAGAGAGAGAGAGAGAGAGAGAGAGCCTCAACACCTACTTAGCATCTTAACCAAGCTCCACCTACACACCATAACATGATTACGTCTAAAGCTCCTCTTATTAGTTCATGGAATCTCGAGGGTTTACGATTTTTCTGCAGCCTTTCATAACATTTAGATTTATAAGATTTATATTAACACAGTGATGGAAAAGATCGCCATGACACCTAATTGCAATGTTTGTTTAGTAATGCCTTCAAAGGATTGATGTCTTTTACTTGTGAGACGTGAAATTAAAACCCCTACCTTGATTTCTATAATACGCCTTCTTCTTTGAGGAACGTCAGTCCTTTCGGCTTCTTCTGACTGGGAACTGTTGTTTCATAATTTCATCATATTTATTGACAGATTCCCAGAAGATGTGATCAAGTTTATATCACGAAACTTCGGAATAAAGAAGAATAAAAATGCTGACATTGTGACCAAGGTGCAGGCAGTTGAAGACCGACGGAAATATCAAATCACCGACTGACTCAAGAAAAAGCACAATTTCGGCCCATTTCTTCCTCTTTATTCTGACGTTTCGTGATATAAACTTTATTGCATCTTCTGAGAAACTGTCACTAAATATGATGAAATTATGAAATATGCAGTTATTATGATATCTGGTTGGAGGAATCGAACCTGCATCCCAGGTAATCAGAACAAGGTTAAATGATGTAGTTCTGATTACTCGGGATGCGGTTTCGATTCCCGCTACTGGATATCATAATCACTTCATATTTCTTGCATTCCGATGTAAGGCTTTATAGTGACAAGCACTTCCCAAGATTGTGAAGATTTCGAGAAAGTTACAAGGTTAAGAGGGTAGCGTGGCTATTGCACACACACACACACACACACACATGTATATATATACTTTATATATGTGTATAAATAACATTTTAAACTCAAATAATATTATATATTATATAATAACAATCTCAGGGAAAAGAAATTCTTAGAATACTCCTTATCATGCTTACTACTGCAACATTCATCAAAATATTTTGAAATCCTAAATTTCTGTTTATATATCTTTACACATCTATAAGCAACCACAAAGACATAAACAAATATATATATATATATATATATATATATATATATATATATGTATATATATATATTATATATATATATATATATATATATATATATATATATATATAACTACTATTTATCGCTTATGTGTGATTTTCACAACGACACATTTATACAAACATGTATGTATATATATATATATATATATATATATATATATATATATATATATATATATATATATATATATATATATATGTTTTGCCTAATAAAAAGGTCTTTTCAACCACTAACCAAATTAAATGTGTTCGTGAAGGTCAGATATCTGACTTTATTTTCATATCTAGAAATGACGACCGTTTTAAGAGTATGAATATTGGAGATGTTTCATCCAGTACCTCACGTTTCCAACGTCATCACCAGAAGCACATAATTAATCATTCATAACTCTATTACAGTTTCTCGTCCTTTAATCTGCATGTTATCTAATTTCAGGAGAGAATAAAACGAGAAAACCGCTCAAGCAGTGGAACTGTTTATATTGGCAAACTTTAATCGTTCATAACAACTTCAGTTTGCATTTTTACGATAAGACTTGAGATCGTTCAACAAATCGGAGGGAACGACCTCGTAAACTCTTCTATGTGTCACACTTACCGAAACGGTCACCAGGCAACACATTCAAACTTACACTAAACCATCTCTTCAAGTTTTGTACCTAAAGGAATTATCACTCAACTTTTCGAAAAATAATTCGATGAAAAACATAGCAATAATTATGTTTTCGAAGATGTTTGAAAAGAAATACTTACAGATATGTAAAGATTAGCTGAAGATACGAATACTGATAGAGTTGAGAGGAAAATTAAGTGACAGACTGCGGATTTTGGGCTGCTGGAAACCCCAAAACTTCGTATACCTAGAGAGAAAGAGAAAGAGAAAGAGAGAGAGAGAGATAGAGAGAGAGAGAGAGATAGAGAGAGAGAGAGAAATCAACACCTCTTTCCAGTTATGGAATGTTTGTTTGTTTGTATGGTGTTTTTACGTAGCATGGAACCAGTGGTTATTCAGCAACGGGACCAACGGCTTTACGTGACTTCTGAACCACGTCGAGAGTGAACTTCTATCACCAGAAATACACATCTCTTACCCCTCAGTGGAATGGCCGAGAATCGAACTCGCGGCCACCGAGGTGATAGTCAAAGACCATACCAACCACGCCACTGAAGCGCTCCAGCAGACAGAATGGGATTCTCTTCAGAAGCAAAATATATAAAGCTACCATCATTACAAGTTAACACGAAATTCTCCAGAAATGAAGCGATGACTTGTAAACACGGCTGATCAAAATCTGCACAGATGAACTAAAAGTTCTCTAAAGTGACAAAAACGACTTCAAAGGTTTGCATGCTTCACTTAGAACCCATTTCACACCAAAGTGTTCCAGTGTTTAACTTTTCACAGAAAGTTTCCGGGCCTATTTAACCGAATGGCCTATAGGAACTACTCGTTTTAGAACTTTAATTCGGCTAACTTATGTAAATACAATGTAATAAAATCAGTTAACACACACACTCTATATATATATATATATATATATATATATATATATATATATATATATATATATATTATATATATATATATATATATATATATATGTGTATATATATTAATATATATATATACATATATATGTATATAGTATATATATATATATATATAAATATATATATATATATATAATAATAAATAATAATAATAATAATAATAATTGGAATTAAAACTATTCTTACTACCGCGTTGAAATAATGCAAAATAAAACACAGATAATCTTTTGCAAAAATAATTCATTAACCAAAAACAGGAATTCAATTAAAAATGCAACATAGTTCTACTAAAAGCCAGTACTACTGCCTACCGAAATCACCAGGAATACCAAAGTTGACTTGGAATGATCTGTGGTCGACACCGAGAGGTCGAGGAGTCTTACCTGAGAAAAGAAAGAAAAAATAGTTCTATTATTATGCTGGATAAGGAAAACGACTTTTGTATGACTAAGCATATAAACTAGTATGTATGTATCAGTGATATAATCATAAGTGGGGAGAGCATGGCAATTTTACAAGGCTTCAATTTAAATCAACGTCATCTCTATGACATTACTCCGCACCAGGAAGGGCGTATATATAACTTTTTCTTACGTGAACAGAACAGAACAGGGGCTACTTCTGCTTTCCAAAAAGATTGCATAAACAACTCTGAGTACTTGTGCTTAACTAAAAAGTTTCAAGTAACAGCCATTGCACTTCTGATAAAATGATATACTAAAAACTACGTGATTTTTCTTTAACATGCTCGAGGTAATATCTCTTCCTAGTTGCAGAATGCTGGTCTATCAAACCTTTTGGAATTAAGCTCTAATCCCTTCCTGATTAGATATGAATCTTTCAGTACAGACAGTGGACCCTGGGCGGATTTAACACAAACCTTTCACTGCAATAAAATTTCCTACAGTTAAGGACTAACAGAAGCCAATCAATGTGTACAAACAACTAATGTGACTTCTCATGTCACCAATTTCGCCCTAATAAACGTAATTCCATGAAAGATCTCTACTGACAAGTTTCATGTTAACAGCTGGATGCAGCAATTCTCATAGGGTAGAATTGTTATTTACTTAAGTCTTAAGACAATAATTAAGCTAATTGATACCTACCTTAATTATTATTTACATAGGTCTTAAAATAACTAAGCAGGTAGATAATTAGCTAATTTTTTTCGTAGCTACTTTGTCGCGTGGACAAAATTTTATCATCGAGAGGACTTTATAACAGATATATGATAGCCATAAGACGGAAAGTCTAGACGTATGGGTCACTACGCATTTTCCTTCTGTATATTCACACAGAGGGGCGCCGGTGGTGAGAGGGGCTGGAAGACAGCAAGTTTAAAATTGACGTAAACTATATGTCTATTAACATTGTTACAGAGCGAGAAAATAAATCCCTGCATAAGCATCGAATTTTATGACTCAGAAATTACTGTTTTTCTGTTATGAACGCCTGTTCTGGTGAAACGAGTCCAAATGCCATGAAATCCCTACCGAACTTACACACAGTAGATGTGAAAAGCCCAGGTGTGAAACTGTAAAAGAACTAAAGAGAGATTGGCAGAATAACACGGTCGTACTACAAATGTGGCTCCAAAGATAACACAGGAATAGCAAACAGTGGAATCAGTATTCCGCTCAGACTAAACATCATTGAGAAGACTAGAGAATGAGCACCCTCTGGTATCTTCCGCTCATACACAAATAAATTCGAAGAGGCTTTCCCTAAATGTTCTAAAAAATTTCGTGCGCACATTCACCAAGATAAACGTATTTCCACAAACAAGATTGTCCAATACTATTTCTGTCAACGAAATAGGAAAAAAGGACAAGTTCAAATATAAAGACATTATTAAGTACTACCTTCCAGTGCCATTATAACCCAACGTTTCGCTATCAATACCAATCACAGAGCGTTTTTCTGGTCATTTTTCCGTTTCAGATTAAGGTGTCCGGAAAGGTATATGAGTTCCGGATACAGGAACGAGAAGAAAATCTTGTTTAGGGCTTAGTTGTTAATCATACCTACCTACCCCCTACAGTAGTGCCACCTACCTTCCGGTCTGGCGCAGAGGTCCTGGATAACGCTACAATACTCAGCAATATCCTACGGTGATCAATATCTATAATCAATGGGTCAGAATTAGGATCCCATAAATAGCTACAACACGACGCCTTTCGGCTATTCTTCTATGCCCACTCCCACGCCAAAGTTATATTCTCTCTCTCTCTCTCTCTCTCTCTCTCTCTCTCTCTCTCTCTCTCTCTCTCTCTCTCTCTCTCTTCTTCAGACCAGAAAATGTAATAATACTTCCCCGAAATCATCTACCTTTCCTTATTTTTTATTATTATTTTTTGTTGTTTATTTCAGTGAGATGATGAAAAAAGAGGAGGTAAATGTACTAACATTTTTTCTTAATACATGAACCCCACTATCACGTGAAATATTGAACCAGTTATTTACTGGAGCACTATAAGAAACGAAAACGTTGTTTGAGAATGTACCATACCATGATCTCTTCCTGTATCTAACACCTGTTGATACGGTATTTCACAAAGACCGAGATGTTTCATATCTTCATGCCGCTAATAGATGTGTCGTTAAATGCAGATAAATCCTACAAAAAAAATCACAACTCCCATGACATTTAATTCCAGTGGACTTGTCAGATAAGTGGCAGTAACCGCTCGTTTTTTCTCGGTCTTCATCCTTTCCAAAGGTAAACTGCTTATTCTTGAAAAAATAAACTTCCCTTCCTTTCCCCTCTATTTAACTTCCATGAATACCTTTCAGACACAAGCATTTATACTTTACAAAACAGTCAGGCATTTACAGAAATTATATATATTTCTTTTTTCACTTCAGAGGGACCACAGTCGAGCATATTAATCCTTGCTTCACACTTCGAAAAAAGTTGTTGCAATTCTTCAAGAAGACAAAATCAGACCCAGACACACAAAACAGTGGCTTTTGAGGTTTGAAGAAGAATGGAGAATAAAAATCATCACGAGTACCCAGAAGCTGTTTACACTTAACATGATGCCCAAAGAAAAACTAACAGAATTAGATGGCATTACCTTAGCTTTCGAAAGACAAAAAGAACTTAATAAATAACATGCTGTTCATATTATTAAATATGAAACATGAATTAAGAATAAATGCTAATGCTTAGCCGCTACATTGACCTTCAAAATGATCATCACAAACATGCGACAAATGAACAACACCCCATCAATAAACAACACTGGTAATTCAGCCATTCCTCATAATCTGCAACGAATGTCCAAAATGTGTCATTTCTCAGCTGTACCCATTCAAAGATGAATAATTCATTCAAAAATCTAATTGCATAAAGAATTTTATTTATTTTAAACTGCATATATTCGAAACGGTTTTTCTTCTTCTCAGCTATGTCTTTAAATTACACCAAGTTTACATATATAGTAACATCAACTTATTAAAACTTCATGATATAAAAACTAAACTTACATAATCATAACTTTTCGGTTTAGCGACCGATCATCACTCTCTTGAGTTACCATTTTTCATCATATTTATCATTCGCACGGATTGCATAGAATGAAAGTTAATGTATCTTAGCCTCAATTCTAATTTAGTTTTCTAGTATTTACAATATCTTAGGGAAATCTATCTTACCTGAGTTTGCCAGCTCTAAGTTTCTTTTATTATCTTCATTAAGAATGTATACCAGTTCCCTCGCAGATTATTGACATGATGAAGGATTTGTGGAACCTCCAAATCGTTGACGCATGTGCAGTACAGGTTTAAAAAGACATAATTCCAAGTCTCTTCCTATTCACACTACTGCAATAAACTACCGTATCAGTGATACAGCGGTAAAAACATGACAGAATAATGCGCGTATGGTCTCACACACACACACACACACACACACACACACACACACACACACACACACACACACACACACACACATATATATATATATATATATATATATATATATCAATCAACAAAAAAAATTCCCCTTCCGTTAACATTTATGAAAATATATCATCTCCGAGGTAGAGTGAATTGGATATTAAAGAACGTTTGTAGCTTAATGTTTGCATATGAATAACGGTGATGTGATAAAATTCATTCATTCATTCATTCATATATGTATATATATATATATATATATATATATATATATATAATATATATATATGTATATATATATATATGTGTGTGTGTGTGTGTGTGTAATGTGTGTATTGTGTAATGTGTGTATTGAGAAAAAAATTCATTGTAATGAATTACAAATTATTTTTGCCCCTAGAAAACCATAGCTAACACAAGATGAAAAGCAGTTTGCAAAAAGAACGAGAAATGGAACTCTCAATAATAATAATAATAATAATAATAATAATAATAATAATAATAATAATAATTAATAATAATAATAAATAAAAAGAAAAAAAAATAATAATAATAATTTCCAAGTGGATCTTGTCCGAATCTTTTTTAACTTCCCCGATGTGGCAATAGGGAATCTGGGAATTCCAGAGGCTTTTGGGAATTCCGGAACTCTGAAATTCCGGAAGCTTCTGGGGATTCCGAAGGCCTGCTTCAAGACAACCTCCAGGCTCTGTAGCCTTTGGATTCTTTGCACAATACTAAAGAATAGAGTTTTATGGCGAAGGAGTCGGAGACGAAAACTTCGAAGATTTCTTTGGGGGGAAGCCAACGTTCCTGGAGATAAATTCCGGAGGCTTCTGGGGTTTCCGAAGGCTTTAAGATGATCCCCAGGATCTCAAGCCTTTGGAAACGCCCATAAGATTCTCCAGGAATGCTTCAAGAGCTGACGGCTACTTCCTTGTGCCGTGGAGACGTCCTCTACAATACCCAGAAGCCTTAGGAACTCTCAGAAGTCTTCCATCGTCGTCGGGATATATATATATATTATATTATATATAAGATATATATATATATATATATATATATATATATATACATATCCGCAATAGAAGAGTTCCGTGGAAATTGGAGACGAATAATAAATATTAAAACTAGGGCTTGAATGAAGAGCATCTTTATTTGCGACTAGTTTCGGAGATTTACTTTCCTCCGTCATCGGGCAATCTATAAGGAAATATTATTTACAATTAAAATCAATGACGTAATATAAGTTACATTAAAACAAAGCAAAATAAGATAAAATTATATAATTAATATAAGTTACATTAAAATTAACGAAGCAAAATAAAATATAAAATTACACAATTACAAGACATAATAACCTAAACTCGCAGCAAAATCTATAGAGAAATACATTGTTTGTTGTCAAAGATTGCAGAAAATCTAAAAACACAGCAATTCAACAGACCTTTCATTATTACAAAGAGAGGGTTTATCTCTTAGGGTATATAGAGACTCAACCACTCTGAGCTCCATTGCGTTGGTTCTGCATGTAAGGACTGAAAAGGAATCTACATTGATAGGATGGTCATATTCTTCAGAGTGTTGACGAATAGCACTAAATGGTGGTTTGCTTAATGGCCTATTTGCCCTAACAGATCTTCCGAGATGTTCGAAGATGCGAACCCTGAACTGTCGTTTAGATTTTCCAATGTACATTGCACTACAGCAATGACACTTATACTTATACACAATGCTGACTGCAGTTCAGTTGGTATCACATCCTTGAACCTGAAGAATTTTTGTAATGTAGATTTAGGCTTAAATATTACTCGAATGTTTACTTGTGGGTACAATTCATGCAAAAGTTTGGTTAATCTTTTTTTAACATAAAAGGACCTATTTCCAAGAAACGTGATGGGAAAATACATAACTGCTCTGTTGACAGTGACAGTTGTAGGCTTTGGAAGTAATAATTTTTGAAGCTCCTTTCCTATATACGTATCAGTAAAACTTTTGCTAAAACCGTTCAAAAATAAGCACTGCTTGATGAAATTAAACTCTAGGTTCATATTAACATAATTTGAACATATATTAAAAGCCCTCGATGTTAAGGTCGTAATCAAATTTCTCTTGAACTGAACAGGAATAAATGAGGACATTTTGGTGGTCAAACCCGTGAAAGTCGGTTTCCTATAAACAGATGTGATAAATCCGTTTTCACTGTGGCTGATTAATATATCAAGAAAGGCCAGCTTTCCTTCTGCCTCGGTTTCTGAAGTGAATTCGATATTGCTGTGTGCTTGAGTTCAAACCAAATATTGCTAAAAACAGTGAAATGTGGTTACTAGGTCTAAAGATTAAGAATGTGTCATCGACATGTCGCCTGTACATCAGAGGTTTGAAATCTTCGGGACATTCATTCAACCATTCCTCTTCATAATGGTACATTTAATTACAATTTAGCAAAATGTTTGGTACCCATTCTAACACCGATCACCTCCAACCAGTACAGTGTAAAGGACTCGTTTACTTTTGTAAACGAAATTTGTGAAGTGAATTATGAGCAATGTGTAATGGCCAGTTTTGACATTAAATCTTTGTTTACTAACATACCCTTAAAGGAAACAATTGGACATATGTTTTAACGATTTGTTTGAAAGATGCCGATAAAATTGAAAAGTTTTTCTAAACAACAGTTTCATCAGTTGTTATCACTAGCTGTAAGTGATTGCTTTTTTATGTTTAAACAATGGAGGTATAAATAAACAGGTAGACGGCCCCCAGTAGCAATGGGTAACCCATTAGGACCAACACTAGCCAATGCTTTCCTAGCTCATTATGAAGAGGAATGGTTGAATGAATGTCCCGAAGATTTCAAAACCTCTGATGTACAGGCGCGATATGTCGATGACACCTTCTTAATCTTTATATCTAGTAACCACATTTCACTGTTTTTAGAATATTTGAACTCAAAGCACAGCAATATCGAATTCACTTCAGAAACCGAGCAGAAGGAAAGCTGGCCTTCTGATATATTAATCAGCCACGTGAAAACGGATTTATCACATCTGTTTATAGGAAACCGACTTTCACGGGTTTGACCACCAAAATGTCCTCATTATTCCTGTTCAGTTCAAGAGAAATTTGATTACGACCTTAACATCGAGGGCTTTTAATATATGCAAATTATGTTCATATGAACCTAGAGTTTAATTTCATCAAGCAGTGCTTATTTTTGAACGGTTGGTAGCAAAAGTTTTACTGATACGTATATAGAAAGGAGCTTCAAAAAAAAAAAAAAAAAAAAAAAAAAAAAAAAATTATTACTTCCAAAGCCTACAAACTGTCATGTCAACAGAGCAGTTATGTATTTTCCCATCACGTTTCTTGGAAATAGGTCCTTTAATGTTAAAAAAAGATTAACCAAACTTTTGCATGAATTGTACCCACAAGTAAACATTCGAGTAATATTTAAGCCTAAATCTACATTACAAAAATTCTTCAGGTTCAAGGATGTGATACCAACTGAACTGCAGTCAGCTATTGTGTATAAGTATAAGTGTCATTGCTGTAGTGCAATGTACATTGGAAAATCTAAACGACAGTTCAGGGTTCGCATCTTCGAACATCTCGGAAGATCTGTTAGGGCAAATAGGCCATTAAGCAAACCACCATTTAGTGCTATTCGTCAACACTCTGAAGAATATGACCATCCTATCAATGTAGATTCCTTTTCAGTCCTTACATGCAGAACCAACGCAATGGAGCTCGGAGTGGTTGAGTCTCTATATACTCTAAGAGATAAACCCTCTCTTTGTAATAATGAAAGGTCTGTTGAATTGCTGTGTTTTTAGATTTTCTGCTCTCTTTGACAACAAACAATGTATTTCTCTATATTTTAAGATTTTGCTGCGAGTTTAGGTTATTATGTCTTGTAATTGTGTAATTTTATATTTTATTTTGCTTCGTTAATTTTAATGTAACTTATATTAATTATGTAATTTTATCTTATTTTGCTTTGTTTTAATGTAACTTATATTACGTCATTGATTTTAATTGTAAATAATATTTCATTATAGATTGCCCTATGACGGAGGAAAGTAAATCTCCGAAACTAGTCGCAAATAAAGATGCTCTTCATTCAAGCCCTGGTTTTAATATTTATTATATATACATATATATATATTGATGAACTATCGCTAAAGCATGCGATATTTCATGTTGTCGTACAGCTGGATGAAGGAATGAAAGGAGTTGACCAAGCGCTTTCGTGTATTTCTCACATCTCCTCAGGGTCAAGTGATACAAAAATTCATGATTTGTTACAAAGACACCATTGTGGCAGCAATACATAAACATAAAAGCTGTCGTATTACTATTTAAAAACTAAGTCTAAAAATGTTGTTTACAAGTAGTTCATCCAGCTTGTACATCCCAGGGCTGCTGTTGATCAAATCTACACGATTTTTCTTCATTATACATGATTCGACAATATTTCGTTTTGTGATGTCTTTACAGAATATGATCTCTTTTACTTCTTTCTAGTTCATGGTGTGGTTGCACTCATTCATATGTTGAAGCAAACTGCTTGCATTGTTCCCCGTTTTGACATTATATTTATGTTGTTTTAATCTTGTTGCGAGATCCTTTCCACTTTGTCCCACGTACATTTTATTACACTGATTGCAAGGGATCTGATTAACAAATTCTTAAGTACATAGTTCTTAAAAATGACATTAACATTAAATAGTCTCAACAGTCCGGGGATGGCCATCAACTGGTTACAGTATGGTAATACAAGGAGGTTTTTCATATTAAAATTACTCTTATTGCCAACTTCATAAAATGTTTTTCTTGCTTTACAAAAAGCCCTGTCAATAAAATCACAAGGGTACCTAAGACTTGTTGCAATGTTTCGGACCTTCTGAAGCTCAGCTTCGAGGAAGTCAGGGCAACTGACCCGTTGTGCCCTTAAAAACATAGACGAAAATACCATCATCTTCGTTCTCGGATGATGGTTAGAATAAAAATGTATGTAGGAATCTACATTTGTAGACTTCCTGTACACAGAAAATCTAAAATTTCTATCATTCCTCACAATTAAAAGATCTAAAAACGCCAATGTGTTATCTACTTCAGTTTCCAAGGTAAATTTTATAGAAGGTACTAAGGTATTTAATGCTGTTAAGAAGCTCTCTTCATTTTTGTCAACAGGCCAAGATCAAAATACATCATCAACGTACCTAACCCACAGGATACCTTTAGGAAGTATCCTTGGTAAGTACTTACTTTGAAAAAACTCCATATAAAGGTTACTAAGTAATGGAGGTAACGGATTGCCCATTGCCATGCCAAATTTTTTTTCATATTACTTTTCTCCAAACACAAATTTACAACCTCTAACACACAATTCTATCAGTTCAATCATAGAAGGCCTATCCAAAGAGAAAGTATATTTTTCCATTTCTTCCTTCATAAATTAAAGTAGTTCATCCACTGAATAACTTAAAATCATAATTAAAATTAAATCTTAACCTATCTATAAAATCCATATTATTTTTCACGGACACACCTGATATGTTACCAAGCATTGGAGACAATTCGTTAACAAGCCACATCGATAGTTTATAAGTACAAGAGCCTACAGAACTTATAATGGGTCTAACAGGATTATTTTCCTTATAAGTTTTGATAACTCCATATAAATATGGAAGAGTTGGATTTACAGCAATGAACTTTTGTAATAATTCCTTATGGTTTTTCAGAATACTCTTGATGGTTTTGCTGAAATGAGCATTGACATTATCTAAAGGATTGTTTCTTATTTCAGTGTAGGTATATTGTTCTGAGATTTGCCAGTCTCTTGAGGGCAGCCTTGAAGAGAAGGACCCAATCTAGAGGCTGCTTCTTCGGAGGAAGGCAGGTATCCTGCCAGACTAGGGAAGCAAGCCTGGAGAGGGCCCAAGAACTTCAAGGATGAGCCCCAAAAGACCCCAAGGTTTGCCAGCCTCTTGAGGGCAGCCTTGAAGGGAAGGATCCGATCCAGAGGCTGCTTCCTCGGAGGAAGGCAGGTATCCTACCAGGAAGGGGAAGCGGGCCTGGGGAGGGCCCCAAGGGTGAGGGCCGTTCTTTGAGGACACCTCCAGAGGAAGAAAACAGGATTTCTTGGAAGATCTGATAAGAAAATCATTGCAGCTTGATTTCTCATTAACAGAATGCTGTTCATTACTCTATATCTATTTTTAAGATATTAAAATATTTTCATTGTAATTTGCATAACTTTGTTTGTATAAAAATTCTCTCATGCCAAGAATTAATTTTGAGGAAAATGTATTTCGTATTATTGTCATCAGTCTCTGTGTAGCATTTTGTGCTGGTTCAGTGCCCCAGCCTTGGGAACCTGAGGGTAATTATCGTCTTTCCTGTGATCTCGAAGAGGATATTTTGAAATTAGTGGCAGAAGCTGTTTTTCTTGAAAATTTATAACGTATCATCAATTTATTTTTACTATTTTATCAGTTTATTGGAAATTTTATTAATTTTCTTCCCTGAAAGCCACATTATTTATTAATGGCTATGATGGCCATAGGTATTGCAACGGTGATTTGTATGGGGTCAATGAACATCCGAAGAGAAGTTCTTATGACAAAGGACCCAGTTCACGGCTGGCAGCTGCGTTCAAACAGGGAGTCCTTCAACTACTCTCCTGCCCCGAGCAGCGTAGAGCACATCGTCTTGCTAATAATATAATAATAATAATTCCGGTAATATAATAGAAATGTTAACGAATAAATAGCTATCTCTCTCAATAGGAGGTGATACAGATACTGAAATATATTTCATAATAATTACAATCATAAAGACGACATCATTCATGGCAATAAGCAACTTGAAGAGAAACAAAATGAAGCATTATTGACAACATAGCAGAGATAAATATCGCTTTGGTATGATTAAAATAAATATATGAAAACGCCACCCTTCAATGGATTTAGATAATATAGCAGAGAAATGCCATAATACATAAATGCAAAGGAATAATAACACTACTATTAAAACAAAAGATATCGATATACGACAAAAATGTGAAAGAAATAAACAAGTAAGCGTAGCGATTACGAATCAGTTATCTGAATATCCCATCTTTCCCACAATTCAGTAGTAGATTGCTGTTACTTCCCAGTCTGGTGATCATAGTGGACTTTGTTCGTCTAACAGTGAATTTTAAATTACTACGTGGTTCAGCATCTGCGCAGCAGAATGATAGCAAGAGGTACGTTAATAAGGCGCCTCAGGTATCATTCTGAACAACAGTGATACGTCTCAGGAACCTTCGGGTGTAACTCGTCCTAAGGGAGCAACCATATAGCTACAGCAAGTGTTAACAGAGGCGCAACAACATGATTGCTCGGTGACAGACGCACATACCAGCATCACCGCTGTTCTAGGTATCTGTGATTACGTGCTCAGATACGAGAGTTTACGCACGAATTTCAAGCGATGATTCCTGGTTGTTGAATGTGTTTTAGTCGCTGGAGATCTTGTACTGATAGAGTGGAACCGTGACAGAGGTTGTATATTGTTACTCCACTGATATTGCATCCGATTTAGACCGAGTTCTGTTTAACATTCCGATCATCTATGCACGTAATAAACAGAGGACTCCTTTTAGGATCAAGGAAAACACAAATGACTTGGAAATGATCTCGCTTCATTCCAGGAACACACATTAACATAAAAGATATTTTTGAATGAAGCCCCAAAACCTTTCCCTAAGAAACTGACATCCATCACGAGCAATATCACATACGCTATATAATTCTACGCTTAACTGAAATATACCCCACCATGTTTTAATAACGCGCTTGATTAATTTTCTTACATAATATTCGAGATCTGAATTCCGACATCTTTCCCTGCGGTCAATTACTTGGAAAAGCTATTCAGTCGGCGTCGTTCTCATTTCGCTATCTGTTCCATTAATTAATTTTCATAGGATTTTCCTCCTGCCACACACCGCGAAGTCATATTTCTGACTGATTAATAACTCTACACTTTCTTACCTGTAAGCGTCCACAGACCATGATTAATGTATCTTTTAATATATCTTTTTCACCTCACTTGTATATCTTTCGTATTAGTCTTCGCGTCGAAAAATCCTCTCTAGGAACATTATGATATCAAGAGAATTTCAAATATTTCTGACATAAAAAATTAAGGGAAAAGGATGGGAAACGATTGTGACGCTTCTACAAATGTTCGATAAACATAAATTAACGTTTAAAAAAGAAAATAAATCTACGGAGGCACAACATACCTCGCAGTGTACCAAATCCTTCTGTGTATCACCAGAACCAACGAAATATCACTCTGTCAGCCCAACACACGACGGTAAATAATCAACGATAAACTATATCATTAATCTGCGAGAATTTTGGTACCTACCTGGTGTTTGCATATAATTTGATATAGCGAAACACAGCTGTGTGAGCTATTAATGCTCATGGTAACCTTTCGTTATAGTAGTCATTATAATTACAAATCTTTTCCTTTTTTTACAGATTCTCATTTCAAATCGGGGTAAATCATTATACAATAATAACAACGTATAACATGTAACAGTCAAAATGTATTATGACATGCATTTCATGTTTTAATCGTATTTTGTAGCAATATCCCTTAAGTTACAAAGGATTAAAAGGTTTTGTTACGATAAAATTGCAAAGCCAGAAAAGTAAATGGTAAAATAAAATCACATAATAAAATCGCATAAACCAAAAAAGTTTCCACTACATAAACGTATTTAATTATAAAACTCATTACAGCCCTAATGAAATTCAGTTCTCTCTCTCTCTCTCTCTCTCTCTCTCTCTCTCTCTCTCTCTCTCTCTCTCTCTCGGATTATTATATTCTTTATGGATTTAGTAGCTAAGAACAAAGCGATTTCCAAGATTCTACATTATCAACTAGCGGTAGAGATTTTAATAAATTGATTACCTGCAAAAAAAGTGAAACTAAATAATAAAAATACAACTAACTCAAAGAACTAGGCGATATACCTCTACTGGTCCTTTCTGTCAAATTTCTCAGAAATAATGGAGATAATAAGACTTTCTCCATGACGGCCAAAACTCGCCTACTGCACTACTAAGTTCTCAAGTCCCATTTGGAAGACTCCCCCAAGAAGAAAAATGAGCAGTGGTCGTTGCGTTAGCCAGGCATTAGTTGTCTAGCTTTGTTTTACTTGTGGTGGGTGGAGGTCGTTCTTCCTTTAAGAAAGTGTGTGTGTGTGTGTCCCGGGGGGGGGGGGGGGGGGAGGGGGCTTATATAGCCTAGGGGTAATTGACAATCTCAACAGATCCTCCTGAGCTGTATATGGTGATATGTGACATTCGTTAGATTGGAAGTCACCAAGTTGTTGGCAAACCGTGAACAGAAATGACAAACGGTATTATTGTATTGCACTTCATAAAGAACGCCAAGATATTTAAGAGTATTAGTGAGGGAAGGATGGATTATGGAATTCAGGGCATAGCCCAAGCGCTGGGACCTATAAGATCATTCAGCACTGAAAGGAAAGTATGGCTAGACGGAAAAATGAGAAATGAAATGAAAATGATAAACTGATGACAATCCTGCACTTGAACAGGACTGTACATCAGCAAAGGCCATTTTACTCTTCCCCCAGCATTCCGATCATCCAAAGTTATGAAAGATCGTTTTGGCCAGGGGGCCATATTAGTGAGGGAAGAAACACATCACCGAATTGGGACAGGGGGCGCTTTATCAGTTAGGTCATCGTCTCATCAATCAAAGAAAGAAAAGTCACATAGTGTACTAACATAAGCTCCGTATACGAGGAATACAAATGATCTTTTAAAGATTTTTTTTTTTACATAGAAACATTCAGAAGAAGCATTAACGTGTGTCTGTTCGAAACGGCAAAGAAACCTTTTGCTATTTATGAAATCAATGGATGTAAGGTCCTAGGAACCTTTCGGTTACTGCAAAAAATGTTTTTCAGGACACATAAGAAAACTGACTAATATCAGGAAAGGGTCTGAGTGGAAATCAACGATCTATCAGCGAAAAAGATGTCTCTCACTGATCCGGAACATTTCCTTATAAAATGGTATTGAAAGACGCATTTTTTTATACGGATACCATAAAAAAAAAAAAACTGTAAAAACCCTTTTACTAGAGAACCCTTTCAACACAGGCACCTTAATGGTGAGTGATGATCACAAAATTCTGTAAAACTATGGAATGGTCACACATACAGTTATAGTACATCAAGCCTGGCTTATAAGGCATCAAAGAGAAACTGTAAACACAGGTGTTCAAGTCGAAAGCAAATCCAATTTTAAATCAGGATGAAAAACAGCAGTGCACATCTCATCACTTACAAATACACTTGTGAGTGCTTAGTGTCAATAAAGACGAATATTTATGCCAATATTAATGCAAATCCATTTACAAAATTGCTACAAAATATTCAAAAAATTATTTTCTAAAAGACAACTCATCAGTCTACAACTCGTAATCTGTCACTGCTGACCAAATGAAATTCAGATAATTAAATACACCTGTAAAGGAAACCTAATTGATAATCTCTGTAGGAATTGATTGACTGATTACGACTACTATAACTGTCGTCACTACATCTACGTTACTGAAGCCGATTTCTGTAGGAGCAACTCACCCCGCTATTATTATTTTTTATTATTATTATTATTTTTGAAGAAGATCCTCTTTTAAACAAATTCTGTTGAATAAGATGGCAATATATATTATGTTTTCTATATTTCTTATTACTTGCTTTTCTGGCTCAGCGATACTTCTTAATAATTGGCCAATATTCATAATGGGAACAATGCTGAAAATGGTATTTTATTCAGAACCGGATTTATTAGTTAAAAACTGGTATTATCAGTATACTGGTGTATGGAAAGGCGTTCCTCAGGTCCAGGTCAAGCAGGGGTCGTCGTCGGTATCATTCCATAGGTGAGGTCAATGTCAGGCCAGGGTCGTCTCTGGTATTCAGCTGGTATTAATGCTGGTGTAGCCATGGCTTATCGCGGCGTTTCAGCCTTCTTTTTGGCTGGTCAGCAGTAGAAGTGAAAAGATGGTGTCTGCATAATTGTATTTATAGCGGCTTGAATCCTAGAGCTGAGTTCTCATTGGTTGAGCCAGTCTGGGGCGAAGTCAAGGGTCTCGCATTGCTGGTTGCAGGATTCAACAGTACGAGCGCTCAAGTAGTGTATCAGGGAAGGAATGTCTGGAATCCTGCCTGCGGCAGGAGTCCTATCATCCCGCTGGTGCTCCTGAATATCTGGCATTGTTGGGTGGTCGTTCGCTGCTGATCTTCGGGCGGCGGTAGGGAGGAGAAACGTTTCTTGGGTAATATTCAAGTTAGGTTTCTCCTTTCCTATATGGAGGTCTTCCAGGAGGCGCAAACGTCGGGGATCAGTAGTTTAGTCAATAATCTCGATATTAGGTATAATATCGCCCCTTTTTGTTCTTGCATTATGGGCAGTCCTGGCGTGATTATAAATGGCTCCTTCTTGGGCGTGGCAGGAGATTCTTTGTAAGGAATAAAAATATCAAGAAACACTCGGAAGGGAGGTAAAGAAACAAGTTCCTCCTACATCAACCCTCATAATACTCAGTTGGAAGAACTTTCCTCATGAAAACAATCTCGACGGGGGAAAAAATCCATCAAACGAGTCCAACTTCTTTCCTTCTTGACTTGACGCTGATGCCTTTTATCGGTCTAAGAGTCGTTAAAGAAAGGTCGATATTCGCGAATGAAGCCCAAGAAGC
>NC_087212.1:71384974-71399974 GCF_015104395.2 Macrobrachium nipponense | reverse complement strand
CAGATCGATGTTTATTAAACTTTCAAAAACCAGCCCCACATGGCTTCAGAGCAGTAACCGCATTCCCTCTCCATACACAGCAGCTATTACATCATTATCGAACATGTGACTGACAGGAACATAATCCTCTGAATGCGGGATACTGGATATCCCCATAAAACCGTTATTGATACACTCAACGTTTCTCTTCACGGGAAACGAGTCTATGCCATAGTTTTTCGTTATTGCTGGACCAGTTGCAAATGGAGTGGTAGGCTGTCATCGCTTTACAGAATCCACAATATTCTCTATAAGTACCGAAATTCAGTGAGTGGACTTATCCCAGCAACATCCTGAATTTCGTATGCTTACAGAGAAGGATCAAGTTTGACAACATAAATACCAATTGACAGTAAAATGTTTGTTATAACAGCATGTTATTTTATTCTAAGAGAAAAACGCAGTTTCTTTTTAAATTAAAAAACAGTAGGGAAATCTTTTCTTTCTATATATAAAAAAGTTCACATTAAAATGTAGTTTTAACATGACTTAAAATACTGTCCTGGCGTAGATCATCCAAAACGGGTTTCCACTAACATCTCTTGTATTACTTCACTCTCCATCCGTAGTTTCTTTCACTACATCAACTGGTTTTCCTCTTGATCCGTCCCTCACCCGTTGCATTAAAAATATCTCGATTTTTCTCTGTCCAAAGCAGACCCTCCCTCTTCAAGCGATCCATATCCAGCCCCTAGAAGCTGGCTTCACTTGACAAACTCAAAAAATTGCCCTACAAACCGAAACATTTTAATCAGTCGCTCTACATTTGATGAGGTCTTTTTTTTTTCTTTTTTATCCTGCTGCACATCAACCATGTTAATTAAGAGAAAGATTTTTTAACTACTAACTTATCGCTTCTCGACAAGCTCTCTTTCGATCGATTGCATAAGGACCTCACTATGTTTTGTGGAGATATCAAATACTAACACAAAAAATTACAAATGACACTGTTAATGGTCACCAGTTATTTTTTTACTTCCTAATTCTTTGTAAAATATCAGTATTCCTATTTGTCATAATAACCATATGAGTCCATAATAATGATCTCCCGTATGAGAGAGAGAGAGAGAGAGAGAGAGGAGAGAGAGAGAGAGAGAGATTTAATGAAGCACCTGATGAATGGTCTCCTCCCGGTGAGGTGGGGTGAGGATTATCTCGTCGAGGGAGGCCCTCCCGATTTTAATTACGATATGGTTGTAGTATACATTTTGACAGGGTACTGATCACATCGGTCTGTTATTTTTTACCCTTCCTCCCGTCGCTTCCCCGCCATCACCTGCCATCCGCCACAAATGGTCATCACTTCATCCTTAGATCAAGGTAAGTATAATTTGGTTTATCCAGACCACTGAGCTGATTAACAGCTCTCTTAGGGCTGGCCCGAAGGATTCGATATTTTTACGTGGCTAGGAACCAAATGGTTACCTGGCAACGGGACCTACAGCTTATAGTGAAATCCGAACCACATTAATCGAGAAATGAATTTCTACTCACCAGAAACAAATTCCTCTGATTCCACGTTGGCAGAGCGGGAAATCGAACTCGGGAATACCGAGTCGGTAGGTGAGCACATCACCCACTCGTCCAACGAGGAACGATGCTTAGATCAACTAATGCATACTTGATGCTTTTGGCAAACAGACCACACCGTTCTTGCCTCATCCTGAGAACTAACATAGGCTAACTCGCAAGTGAACCAAGCTTTTTATTAATTCTATGTCAAGAACCGGGGGGAGAGAGAGAGAGAGAGAGAGAGAGAGAGAGAGAGAGAGAGAGAGAGATTCACAGTGGACACTGCGTGATACATTTTAATGAGTATAAATATATTTTCGAGACGCTTTGTACTCGTGTAAGTTTGATTTTCATAATTGCATTATATTACGTTATATCTGCAAATGTACTGCTCTAGCTTACCCATCCCCTCAAAGGCAATAAAGAACAAACAGCTGGTAATCGACAGTATATAATTACAGCATCCAATCTTCAATTTACACACGTTAGGCATAAAAATTGTGTAACCTACTGTAACATAAAGCTGGATATACGGCCAGAGTTTGCTGTTTCCCAATATGTTTCATAGGTAGATAAACATACCTATGGGCATTTAAAACATAGGCAGTACCTTACGAGCGGTATAAGACTTTCAGAAAACAGCATAAATTCCAGAATGTTAGAATTTTTCTTTAACACTATTCACACTAAGTGCCATCATATATGTATATATATATATATATATATATATATATATATATATATATATATATATATATATATATATATATATATATATATATATATATATATATATATATATATATATATATATAGGCAGGAGTCAATGCAGACTGGATCCTGACTTACTTTTGCCCTTTTCTACTAACATATTTACAATCCTTACTCATTAACTAATACTTTTTTATGCTTGAAATATTCATTCAGCAATTAAATTCTTTGCAACGCCACCCAATTGCAGGGTTTTAAACAAAATCTATAAAAAAAATTATGATCATTACTGAGCTCCGCCTAGGTTAAACATGTACATGTCAATGAGGTTATTTCGTCAAATAGTAATTTTACCGGTAACTCTTTAATATTTATAACATAAATACTGAACATCTTTGATAAGCATTTACTAGTTTTAATTGCCTGTCAGTTTTTTTTTGGCGTCCACCCAACAAGTAAAAAAAGTTAAGTGATTCTGCCTCTAATGAGGACACAAATCCTTAAACCATATATATTTTATTTTTCTGTCTTTCGTAAATGTATTTATCAATCTCATTTCATGGTCATTCTTTGCTGTACGAATGAACAGCAACGTAACAAAAATGCAAAACGAAATGTAAACGCGAACACATGACAGTCAAAAACAATGTCAGTGAAACCGAGGCAATGGTATAGGGTATTTACAGCAAAAAAAAAAAAAAGAAAAAAAAGACCTCCCTAAACTTACTACCACCATCATCCACCACACTGCCAGGAAGACTATTCCGCAGCTTTACAGGAGAGAAAAGGAAAGACATAAGGTACCGACCGCCCAGTGTGACCTGTTACCTATCAGATGCTGACAACCTGAGAAGCCAGTATCACGTACAGATTAGGCAGCTGTCACTAAAGTCACCTGCGGAATCTTGAGCAGGCAAAGGAAGCCACCACTTCTGGAGTTGCTCTCGTGCAGAAATAAGAGCAATGCTCCAGCTACTGTTAAACATAAGACCTTATAGATGCAACTTCAATACCATCGTCTACGACGTTATTAAAAAAGCTATAAGACAAACCTACTTTTCTGGCTGTAGTGCCTGATACACACGAGCGCCGTGAAAGGGACGTTATCAATTATCCAAAATAATTGAGAACACTATTACTCATCCACAAAAAATTACGGCCAAGATATTGGCCGATTAACAGTCTTGGTTATCCACACATAACATCAATAACCCTCCATAATGATCTATTACAGAGGCCTCCGTTAAATCCGACTCCCGCTCCATCCCGTAATTATTAAGGAGGACCTTCAGCAAACCTGCAGTGTTATAAGATCTCTTCACATTTAAACTTTTTCTTGAGAGAAATTCTCAAACATAATCGTGAAACAAGGCCGAACAATTGAAATAAATTTGTAGTAGAACGAGAATCTGCTGGAACGCATTCAGAATATTCTTGAGAGCAATAACAAATAGTTTGCACATTAACATAGGGATATAAGCAGAGATGTTAAGTATCAAGGTTCGGGAAGTTGACTGCACATGGGAATCAGCCTGGTTCAATCAATAGACATTGGATGAATGTATGTGTATATATATATATATATATATATATATATATATATATATATATACACATAAGTAGATCTAAGTTTAGAGGGCATGGTGATTATCAAAATTACACACACACACACACACACACACACACACACACACACACACACATATATATATATAATATATATATATATATATATATATATATATATATATATATATATATATTATATTTACATGGCAACATAAGATTGAAATGAAGGCGTCCCTCAGCAAATGATATGCAAATATGTTCTACAATAGCGTGGAAATGAAGCTTAATTCCCAGCCCATTAAATCCCACGTCATTAATCAAGAACTCTCGACAAACTTAGATCATTCTGACGATCTTGAGCTAATGGCTTCATCAACACCAAATTTTCTCCCAAGATTGATTTAAGGTTGATGAATTGCTCGGCAACGTGTCGGGTTTTAAGATTAACCTCAGATTCCTATTTTCCACTCCTAATATTTTTTGATTTACCAATTCCATCATTTGACGAGGTTTGTATTTGTACTAATAATGATTTCAATAACATATTCATAAAGACTGTATCATTAAGGATGTTTCTCCTTTTGAATGACAACATATCGTTGTTGTTTTACCAAGGAATCACAGAAACTTGGAAAATAGGGAGGGAGGAGGAGGAGGAGGAGGAGGAGAGGAGGGGAGGAGGAGGAGGAGGAGGAGGAGGCGAAGAAAAAGGTATGATTTATGCCACAAAAAAGCGACAAGTTCGAAGGTCACTATTCAGATGGTTATCATCTGGAAAACTAGAACAGGAAAAAATTAAGTGAATTTCTACATACAATCATAAGGGTTAGAAGGAGCAACACCATCTCGACTATTATTTTTGAAAGCTATTTTTAAGCAAAACTAAAAAGAAACAAAAAAAAAAAAACCTAGGCAATCAGAATGTGCCTTGTACCTAAAAATGTTGAAAATGCCCACAAAAAGTATTTCCCGTGAGATTCGATGTATTCACACGTTTCAATACCAGGCTAAGCTTTCTCTTTCAGGCGTCCCAGGCTCTCCAAGGGGCAGCGTAATTCATGCATAAAATAAAAACCAAAACCTGAAATTCCCACAAGATTTTCAAGAGACAAAGTCCGCGATATTCCTGATCGTTAAATGAATACAGACAACGGACAAGGGAGGACACCCGCCACAGGCAAATCGCCTTCGGCCCAGAAAAATATTTTGGGATTTTCCGTTCCCTGCGACACTGGCTTCATTTCATGTTTTTGAAATTAAAATGATCTGTCATGATGGGGCAGCGAGGCCGTTCACTGCATCATTTTAATGCGTACGTCACCTGCTCTTTGCGCTGAGACCATCCGAACCCGAGATAAGTTACTTCTTCCTATATCAGGCACTAAATACATTTTAAAAACCAAACATCAATAAAAACAATGGTTATTACATGATAAAATGAGTCTTATCTACATCAAATTGTTGACCTGACTAGGGCAGCTTATCTGTCAGCAATGTTCGTCGCTTTTATGAAAAATTACTAGCCAGTCTGTTGATTTATCAGAAAAAAAAAAATCTTAGGGCGAAAAGGGAATGGCCGCATAGGACGCTCTTCAAAGGTAACTTTGGCTAAACGTCTTCTGCTAACTCAATCGAATCCTTAAGCAACAAAATGCGCTGTAACCTGCAAAATCTGTAATTAACCGTATCAAAATTGGTCATGACCCACCTCTGGTAGCCTCTGGTTCTCAAGATATTAATCAAGACATCGAAAGTGCGTCGGTCAGCAGCCAGAGTTAACGAAGTCAGCAATCTTGCCAGGCCGCTACCCTGACAATGAGCGCTGGTCCTCACTCGAATCATTCTTTAGGAACTCTTGAAACATATGGACCTATGAGGACCTATGAGGTCATTCAGCACTTAAATGGAAATTGATAGTCGAAAGATGTTAAAAGTGTAACAAGAGGAAACCCTCGTAGTTGCAATATGAAACAATTGTCAGAAGAGGATTGAAAGTAAGATGGAAGAAAGAGAATATGAACAGAGGTACAGAAATAAGGAATGAAACCGGTTGCAGCTATAGGGGCCGAAGGGACACTGCAAAATTACGTAATGCCTACAGTGCACCGCATGAGGTGCACTGAAGGAACTAACCCCCTACGGGATGTAGCAACTCTTGCATCAACTTGAGCAGCGCAACACAGTCTAGTTCCTCTTTTCATTAACATAGGCAGCCTTTAGCCGAAACCTATCTTCACCGAATTTTCATCAGTCATTGCTTACTATCTATAGACATCGATCACCCGTATTCATTCTGGCTCCCTGGACAGTTTTACGCTTTTAACGTTCATTGTTCGTTACAGCTTTCATTGTGGCTCCGGTGAAGCCTCAAAAGAATTATATCCGAGGAAAGCTTTAAGTCTATCATGTCATTGTGGAATATATTTTACACACTTCCAAATTCTTCTTTCAACCCTTAAAGAGGAAAAAGTGGCATCTAGGGACAGAAAAGCCAATTTTATTACCAATTCATATTTCCAGTCACCTATTCCCCCAGTCAGCGCACAGGCTATTCATGGGAACATTTCTCTAAACTCATGTTCAATACTGAAGCCTCTTTCATAATCAAGACTGCCACTCCAAAATCCATTACCACGCTACACGTGCCTTCTTTCAAAGGGAGTTTCTAATGAAACCGACTTAACGCTTTACAGAGGCAGGAAGCAAAGTCCGGGAGACACAACATCCTCGCATTAATGGCTTACATTCATACCTAGAGATAACGAGAACAACATCCGCGAACACACAGACACATTCGTATTCATCCAGGATCCCCGGTTATACTTCGCTGCCAAGGAGTGATTCTCTTAATGGATCTCCGCTGCTTTTGATCCTTTTGGTCTTCTCGATCCTTCTCCCACCTTCATTCTGTTTTGATGTTTCAATAGACTCGTTACACTCTAACGCGCGTACGCTGATAACGCTAATGCATTAATGCTTTTGCATCCAGGTGGATTATTCCACACATTTGTTCTGACTCACCACTGTCCGTCCTCAACCATGCCATAACAAAGCTAAACAAACAGAACGGATAAAAACAGATCAAACTCCATTTCATTATTGCTATATGGTCGACCATTAGTGCAAACCCTTCTCTGGCTGACTGTCATAAAATGAGGGCCTAATAAAGAGAAAGCAAGTTTTTGAAAAGAAATAGCAGTTATTATAAGTTTCAGCCTTTGAAATAACAAGAAAGTGGCATAATATCCGCTGCAAAAAGGTCAAATAAAAAAAAAAAAAAAAAAAGGAGTAGCATTGGGACATATGGTGTGCTGGTGAAAAGTAGAACAGAAATCTTTGGCGCTCTTCAATTTATGATTGGATGCACTAAACCGCAAGAAATTACCAGTACAAATTGGTTAGAAGAGTAATGTGCTTTTACCATACAGATTTGAATCGCATAAAGCCTACATCCGACCAAAATACATTTATCGTTTTCTGCCATATAAACTACCCTGCAACCTATTCGAGAGTTGAAGAAAATTAATATTTAATGGTAAATCATTTAATATTTATATATATATATATATATATATATATATATATATATATATCTATATATATATATATATATATATATATATATGTATATATATATATATACATACACGCACATACATATATGAAGTATGGATGTATGTATGTATGACCCTTACCTCAGCTGAGCTGTTCTGGGGTCATTTGTTCAAATATGCTTATATTGCTTTGGAACCTCATGATTTTTGTCATAAAATAACATATAAACTGATGAAGAGTATCTTGAAAAATTTTCAGATACAATTAGCTATAAGGTAAGCAAGCGCTGTCAGGTAATCAGGCGTCTCCAGCCTCCTTCAATACAAATACCAGCGTCTTCCTTATCAATTATTTCGAGACGGTAAAAATGTGCAGAATACATACCCATGACAAAGTTTGCTTTAATCTTTCTGGTGCTACTTCCAATGTACCTCTTAAAATGCAGAAACAAGTACATATCAGTTCTAATATACATCTACTACTCTACGTGTTCTGCCTAGTCTATATTAAACATACACTTTGAAGCCTGACAACTCTTCTTGTAAAATGCACTTTTATTGTACGAATACTGTAGAGTACGCTTACGGTAGAGGTAACCTGTCACAACGCTATAAGCTCTGGATAGAGCAAATTTGGATGTAGTATGCACACATATCTAAAGCAGTCTCGTTACCGCAACCTTAGTCTTAACTAGATTTTCTCTACAGTGTACGTTTAGCGTAATTACGGGTAAGACCACCCCAGGACAAAACTTGAATGAATCCTCTACTTTGATTTAAAATATACATAATACTAATGTGCGATTATTATTAATGTCAGTTCACTATGTTTACGCATACTGATTGTAAGAACTTCGTAACCAAATAGATAATCATGATAAAAATGTTCTCATTATTCATAAAAATTCCTTAAACGTTCAGAACGATCAGGAATTATCGGCGAGACATCAGTAACTTTGTTGGCCAAAGTGTTACGTTGACATAAAGACTATATATTATAGATACTTAATGTTCTTAAAGAGATAATGAAATAATGAGAAATAATTATATCTACTAAATATTTGTAAGACTAATGTATTAGTCCATCGGACGAAACTTTTCGTTAAATCTAAAGCAAAAACACCATGTCAGAATGAGACTTCTTCGCGTATGTATTTATACTCCTCTTTCCCACAGCTAACTCTAAGCAAAGAGCGGTTTCTCATAAGCCTCTTCTCCAGCAATCTCCTTGAGTCCCAGCCATAATCAGATCATCTGCATAAAACAATTCCCATATAATTTCCCTTCCTAGTCCCTTCTCTCAACACATCCATAACCAAGATAAAACATTCTTGATGAAAACCAACCCTAACTTGAGACAGACCTGTTTGTCACAAGATGTTGTTACTGCTGTCCTTGTTCTTTTATACATAATTTCAGGATTTTTCTACCATTTTCTTTCTTTCCAGAACACCAAAATACTCTCTCCCTTGGTATTCTATCGAATGCCTTCTCTAGGTTTGTTGTTACACATCAGGGCTTCTGATTACTTTCCAGCTTCTTTTCCTGTATTATAGAGACAACCAACAGCAGCTCTCTCTCTCTCTCTCTCTCTCTCTCTCTCTCTCTCTCTAATGTGAAACCGTAATGCTGTCCACCAGTCGTCACAACTGTTCGTAATCCCTAATGCAATGTTCTTTCTAAAATCTTCAGCAAATATCCTGTTTGACTGATTCCTCTATAATTACCACATTTCATTTGATCTCCCTTCTCTTTTAAAAACTTTACCATCGGATTTTCTTTCCAGTCATTTGGCATTACTTCCTACTTCGAAATTACCCCCTAACAGTTCCATGAATATTATTATTATTATTATTATTATTATTATTATTATTATTATATTATTATTATTAGTTATTATTATTATTATTATTATTAAATTTTTATCATTATTATTATCAAATTTTATTATTATTATTATTATTTTTTTGCTCTATCACAGTCCTCCAATTCGACTGGGTGGTATATATAGTGTGGGGTTCCGGGTTGCATCCTGCCTCCTTAGGAGTCCATCACTTTTCTTACTATGTGCGCCGTTTCTAGGATCACACTCTTCTGCATCAGTCCTGGAGCTACTTCAGCCTCTAGTTTTTCTAGAATCCTTTTCAGGGATCTCGGGATCGTGCCTAGTGCTCCTATGATTATGGGTACAATTTCCACTGGCATATCCCATATCCTTCTTATTTCTATTTTCAGATCTTGATACTAATCCATTTTTTCCCTCTCTTTCTCTTAACTCTGGTGTCCCATGGTATTGCGACATCAATGAGTGATACTTTCTTCTTGACTTTGTCAATCAACGTCACGTCTGGTATTTTGCACGTATCACCCTATCTGTTCTGATACCATAGTCCCAGAGGATCTTTGCCTGATCGTTTTCTATCACTCCCTCAGGTTGGTGCTCGTACCACTTATTACTGCTATGTAGCTGATGTTTCTTGCACATGCTCCGGTGGAGGGGCTTTTGCCACTGAATCATGCCTCTTTTTGTACTGGTTCTGTGCAAGTGCCGGGCATTCGCTTGCTATGTGGTTTATGGTTTCATTTTTCGTATTGCACTTCCTACATATGGGAGAGATGTTTCCTTTCCGTCTATCGTTCTTTGAAACATATCTGGTTCTTAGGGCCTGATCTTGTGCCGCTGTTATCATTCCTTCAGTTTCCTTCTGAAGATTGAAAAAGAAACCCACAAATTCAATTGTAAACTTGTTTCTTCTAAGTATTTACATTAAGTTTTACTCCACACTCGAGTACTTTCAGGCCCTTCTGTGGCCCATTCTCAAGAGATGTTTGGGATGTTAGCCTGGGTCAGAAGACTGCTGGGCCTTGACCCAGGCTAACATCCCAAACATCTCTTGAGAATGGGCCACAGAAGGGCCTGAAAGTACTCGTAGTGTGGAGTAAAACTTAATGTAAATACTTAGAAGTAAACAAGTTACAAATTGAATTTGTGGGTTTCTTTTTCAATTATTATTATTATTATTATTATTATTATTATTATTATTATTATTATTATTATTATTATTATTATTATTATTTTATTATTATTATTATTATTTATTATTATTATTATTATTATTATTATTATTATTATTATTATTATTATTATTATTAGTTTTCCATAAATACCCTGACAGTATTAGCTAAAAGGGTAGTGTTTAAAAAAAAAAGATTTGAAAGCTGGGTTAAGACCATGTTACAGATGCTGGACAACCAGAGAAGAGAGACTCAGGAATGAATGAATATTAACAGGGAGGAACCACTGCAACTAAGAGGAGAAAGAATATTTCCAAGACAGCTTTTCAACGGAAGGCCGCGTAATGGCAACTGGAAACGGAAACCTCCCTAAGGAATGATACACATCGTTTGTTTGTTTGTTTGCATGGTGTTTTTACGTAGCATGGAACCAGTGGTTATTCAGCAGCGGGACCACCGGCTTTACGTGACTTCCGAACCACGTCGAGAGTGAACTTCTATCACAAGAAATGCACATCTCTGACGCCTCAATGGAATGCCCGAGCAGCAATATAAAACTGAAAGGACGAAGTATCTGGTGTCTTTTAGAAATATTCTCTTTTAGAAACATTCTCTTCTGAGTGGCGTAATAAAGACGAGTCTGCAATGTAACATTGGTTAGCTTTCATTAACCTGTATCTATCTTGGTATAAAAATATACTCTCTCTCGTTTTATCCTTGTGAGAAAATGCAGCATTATGCATAATTTCCGTTTTGGTGTGGTAACGAAGATGACTGAATGAATGTCGCTCGTCTTTTCCTAACTGGAAACCAGAACCACTCGTTTCTCGCAACAGAGAACCGCAACTAAAATGGCAATTTGAGGTCTCCGTGTTCCTAGTTCTGTCCCCTTTCTAAAAGCAGCTGAAAAGGGCCACTCGCGGATTAATCTGACTCCAGAACCATTCGGAACTCTCTACCCTGCAAACTTTTCAGAAACCAACAGAGGGTGAAGACTTTGAACACACTGTTGGCCTTTTCACCAAGCTTGACTTTCATCGGGTTATAAAAAGCATTGAATATTACAAATAGACACTCTTGTTCACACACTCGGGCGGCTCTCCCTTCCCCTCTTTCCCATTGCAGCCAGAAAAAGAATTCTAGAAGCCGATGCTAATAAATGAATTTCCATGGCATATAAAATTAAAAAAATGAAAACAATACAACGCGAAGTTGACTGAAATGTACGCTAGAAACACAAAACAATTACCATCAATATTTATTCCTTGGCTATGACAGATTCTACTTAGTGTATGTGCAATTACAAGGACGGAATGTCAGCCGTAGGCAACTGAAATGAAATATTTATTTCTGTGATAACCATAGAATAACAAAACACCGCACGATAAGTAATGCCGAAAATATACCGTGTTGAACTACATACCACCAAAAGATAATAGCTTTTTGCAATGCATTTGGCTTATTTTTTCAGGCATAAAACAAAATTGCGATAGTCCAACCCCAAAGCAATCCATTAAACTTCATTTAGATCGTTGTCCATTAAAATATGCTTAACATGCATCACGGTTTTGACAGCTTGGCAAATTTCACAACAAATAACTGAATTCGAATTCCCCCCTACAGGGAAAACATCAATGCAATCGTGGCATACAACAGATCTACATCCATCTGAGCAAAGCTCTCTAAATGAAGCTGGGTACAGAAAGATTACCAGTGCAACTTCATTGTGATCTGTGAATATGAACACGGGTTCGTAATGAAGACTCTAGTTTCCCTTCGGATTTTTTCTAAGGAAAGAGATGACAATCTGTTTCTACATGAGAGGATAAAACAACGATATCTATTCCTAATCGTACAATACTGCAGAGAAGAATAATAGCAGAATCACTTGTTTAGTAATTCGTGGGAAGTTTGTGCAAACCAGGTTTACTCAGCCTCGTAATAACGGTAGAAAGGATTTTTCAAGAAAACATTATTATACGAAAGTGAATTATATTACGGAACGTATACACATACAGGTAGCAATTGTGTTGCTCGTTGGCTTATTTCATAAATATTCAGAAGTTTTTCTGTCCAAATTGAAATCTTACTTTTAAAAGATTCTAATGACTAAGTTGACATTTAATACTGACCAAAAAGTCACCTTTTCAAAATATGAAAACTAACCCGATCTGCTTCATTCTAGAGCCCTCAGAAATCGACGTTTTTCCTTCATTCCACGATCGAGTCTTAGACTCTTTTCATCTCGATTTCGTAAATCACTTTCGTAACCTCTAGTGTGAATAGACCTCTCTCTTCACGATTGCCTTGTTTATCCTCCGCTCGTTCAGCAAATGCTTTTCTTCTAATTAACTGCCGCCGATAAAGCAAAGTCATCAAAAGGACTCTCCAACTTCACCAACACAATGAGGATTACAAAATTCAGCCTGCATTCCGCCTCAATAGAGATTTAACCCGGAAATATCAATACTGCGTCGATTTTCAGACCGAAAATGTTCATTTAAATACTATTCGCCGCAATTAAAGTTGACAATAGCGCGAACATTTTTAATTGCTGACCAAAGGTAACTTAAATCACTTCCCAATTGGAAAAAAGAAAAAAGAAAAATCCCAAGACCGCTGACGGTGCCGAAAGCAATCAGGCGATCGAGAGAGAGAGAGAGAGAGAGAGAGAGAGAGAGAAGAGAGAGAGAGAGAAACGAAGAACTCATTCAGCCGACCGCTTGATGATTGGGGGAAAAAGGAAAAATAAAAAAGGGGCGAAAGATCCGGTTAAGTGCATAATCCCATTTTTGGTACCGTGAATGAGATCCGGCACCGGGATTTCCAGTTCTGATGAAGACTTAATTAATAATGCTTTTACGTGTAAATGTGGTAGTGGTCGGCCGGTACGCTCACTTAATACGATTTCTTGTTGGTATTCACCATGGCCTCCTTTTTTTTCTTTTCTTTTCTTTTTACTCGTTTGCAATATTCACATTTTTTCACCAAATATTTTTCCCTCCTCCTCCTCCTCCTCCTCCTCCTCCGGAGAGAGAGAGAGAGAGAGAGAGAGAGAGAGAGAGAGAGAGCATTGAATTTTGAAAGAAACAAATATTTATTGAGCATAAAACACTTGAGAAGAAGAAGGAAAGAGAGAGAGAGAGAGAGAGAGAGAGAGAGAGAGAGAGAGAGAGAGAGAGAGAGAGAGAGAGAGAGAAGAAAAAGCCTGAGTTTGAGAGAAATATTAATTGAGCAATAAAACACTTGAGAAGAAGGGAACAAAGAGAGAGAGAGAGAGAGAGAGAGAGAGAGCGAGGAGAGAGAGAGAGATAGATCGTGTCCCATTTCATTGACTTATGAATCTCATCAATACAAACACATTTTGCTATTCGAGCAATGCAATAATTTTTCATTGTTTTGTGTTCTAATTATTGCTGATAGCAACCTATTCCAGGTTTCGCAAAATGTCAAAGGTTCACCTGTTTCGTTTTTTCAACAATACCAAATTACCCTCTTTCACGGTGGGACGAGAATTTCTCTCTCTCTCTCTCTCTCTCTCTCTCTCTCTCTCTCTCTCTCTCTCTCTCTCCATTTTCAGAATTTCCTTAGAATGGCGTTAATACTCTTAATTAAATCCCTTTTAGTTTCAGTTCAAACTTCAAAATTATCAATATCAACCAAAGAAACGATAAAATAATGAAAATAATGGATTAAAAAGCACGAATGAAGAAATACTTTAATACTACATAGCCGAACAAACAAATGAAAAAAAAATCGAATATGGGCGAGTAGGCATCGTGTAAGAATAGGTACTTTTAATAATTACTTCAAATCCTATAATCAATACACTTACCTGATTTCACTGTGAGGAACTGATATGTAGAGATTCTTTGCAGTGATTTACAAAATCATCAATTTACCAAGTTTCAATTTGTTTGTTTACTTATTTCCTTTTCATGAAAAATAACTTGGGAATTTTATGCTTCAATTTTAGTTTTCTGTTAAAGAAAACTATTGTGACGGCTTTGTCTGTCCGTCCGCACTTTTTCTGTCCGCCCTCAGACTTTGAAAACTCCTCAGGATAGATGGTTGCAAATTGGTATGTTGAACATACCAAATTGCAGCCATCTAGCCTCAGTAATTTTTATTGTATTTAACGTTGAAGTCTCCCATATGTGTACGTCTGGCAACGCCAGACGTACAGATATAGGACAGGCCACCACCGGGCGGTGGCTGAAAGCTTCATGGGCCACGGCTCATATAGCATTATACATTGTACAGAAAAATCGATTGCGCTGAAGTTTGTTCAGCGCATTATTTACTTGTTTGTATTGTGATCTCTCTTTATTTCTGCAGGATACCGCTATAATCATACCTCTCTTTAGCTACAGAACTCTTTGAGTACAGTTTTCTATACGTCCAAGAAATATGCTGATAAAGTCTTGTTTTAATTTATGAGTAGTCTTGCAAATATCTTTTGGCAGTATTCAAACCGAGGCAAAGATGGCTAAAAGTTTTAGATTCAAAGAAAAATGGGAATAAACTCACTTGAAATTCTTTATTACTTTGCATAACAATATGAAATCTAGAAACCATTGCTGATGTCGACCATTCCATA